>NW_015112982.1:320663-338386 GCF_001443285.1 Poecilia latipinna
TATATATATATATATATATATAAAGACAGTGATGGAGGCACTGCATGTGAGTGCCAGCTTGCAGGTTTCATAAGCACAACAAGGTTTTTAGGAACAAGATGAGCATATTTACTCACTTCACAGGTCAGTGGTGAAATGTTTCTGCTGCTCAGTGGATGTTTGCCCACTAGCCTAATTCTTTCATTTGTTCGAAAAAGTAGTGCAGCGGTAAAGGGAAGCCTCTGAAAAGAGAAGTGAATTGACGTCCCATGGTGCCGTGTTTGGCTGATGGGAGATGCTCTAAATTCTTGCTATCCCACGGTGCTTTTATAAACTTCTCAAAATATTTCAGAAGCTGTAAATGTATCTGCAGGGAGACAAGACTTGGAGCATAGAGGTCCAAAGGGTGTGATATCAAACACATAAAAGAAAAGTTTCGGAAAAATGTTTAAGATTTTTAAAGAAGGCCGAGTAATAAAGTTCATTATAATGCTGCAGCACTTTACAGTAAAACTTACAAACGGGGTTTCTTAAAGAACAGAAACGTATTAATTGACTAGGTGATATCTAAAGCTCAATTTCATTATTGTTATGTCCAAGTAACATTTGACTCTGTATGAACTGCAACTTTTGACACAGTTTGACAGATTTTTGCATTTGAGTTGAATGGGTCCAATTTTGTTCAGTTAAAAGTATGACTGTGATTACATCTCCAAGACACTGTGTGTGACAAACAAGGAAAGGATACCTGGTTTCAATATTTTTTTTTTTACAAATCAAATGTGCCATTTATTTGTGATTTGCTCAATTTATCCTGGTACCCGTAATGAAGTACAACACAACAGTTTTTGTGTTTTAAAAGTCATGCATAATACAAAACATCAAATCATCGTAAATCCTGCTTAGAGGTTTGTTCGGCCTTTTTATGTATTCAACGTTTGTACTTTAAGTAAATGTACTTAAATCTCCAATAACACATTTTGTTCTGACTGTTGCCAGACACCACATGTGCGGAAAATAGCCTATTGAGAATCAGTTCAAACAGCTTACTGAGAATCACTTTTAGCCACTGTGGGCCAGCTGTTCTTTTCATATAAAGAACTGATTTAGAAGTAAAGCGTCATCTGAAAACAAAACAAACAAACAAAAAAAAAACAAATCAAATCATTTCAGTTGAAGACAGCATTTGTGCACTTATTCTGGCCAAATTTACACTGAAGATGATCATTCGTAGGGTAGTTGAGAGAAAATATGAGACGAGCTGAAGCATTTTCTTCAGAGGCCGGATCGGAAAGCTCATGCGCCTTGCAGGCACTTGACCAAAAAACAGACTACAGTTAGCTAGATTCCTGCTTCACTGGGCATCATGAGTGAATGTCGTCTCTTTACAGTTGCCAAGGTTCATCTCAAATATTACTTAATTTGTCATTAATCTCTAAACTATTAAGTATAAAAAGTAAGAATAAGACTCTCTTCTCAGCATTTGTTGTCTGTTCACATTTACATGCAAGCAGACAGTGGAGATGGATTTAAGTTTTATTGTCTGTCCACCGGTCGTGACGAGACTGGTTGGTCATTTTATTATGCACTTTTCATCTCCACAATAAACACACGTGTTGTATAGCATAAGCGTTCAAGAATATTCATCTCCTCCAATGATTTCAAAAGAAAATGTAAACGTCATAGCAGTGTGTTCCAAAAATGTCCATATGGTTCACATATAACTAAAATTTCATCATGGAGTCAGGTTAGAAATATCCTCATCAATAACATCAGTTAAATATGCTGAAACTTTAGCTATAATCTTAAATCCACCCCACTCTGCTGTGTGTCTTTTTAAAGTGTTCAGTGAGCGAGTTTTTTTTTTTTTTTTCCCTCCTCAACTTCAGACTTTTAAACATCTCAACCTATTAAATTGTAAAGATCTGATAAAAAATGCTCACAGCGTGTTTTAGTCACTTAGACCTCATAAAAAATTTCCCAGAGTGCAATGAAGCGACCAAATGAGGCGAGTGGATGACTTCTTCCAGGCTTGGTCACAGCTTTCACATTCGACAGCCCATCAACAGGCACATTTACACAGGAGGGGAAACACTAATAGTGTGATTAGGCTGGAGGTGAATCTCAAGGCCTTAGAAAGCAGCGTACATCTTGGCATCAAAAGAGCATGACATGGAAGCGCAGCCGTCTCCACCATACTGTTAAAATGGCTTATTCATACGTACATATATAAATGTACAAAGAGGGAACGATAAAGAGGGGCTAGGCATTTTTCTTTTAGTGGAACTCTGGGAAAGATGTGCAAAAAGAAATAAGGTGCAATAACTGTTTATTTCACAGGTACTCATTTCTCTTGGAAAAGTGTAAAGCAAATATCCAGCTTCATATCTGACTACATTTATTCGACTGAGGGGAACAACCCCACGCTAGACTTGTGTTACTTTGGGCAACTTTTATTCTAAATGTCCTGGAATTAATCATGTACTCTGATAACAATGCCAGAACTTTGAGAGAGAAATTGGTCCACAACCTCAGTTATTCTCCACCATATTAAGCAATGAGGATTAAGCATTTTCCCCATTTTCCCATCATGTTCAGAATTTATTACAAAAAAAGGTTGAACGTGTTAAAACATTTGTCATAGATCTGATACATTCTTTGTGGCTTTTGGATACAACCAAAAATATTCAGGCATTTTTGTTTGCTTCCCTTGATTTAAAGGCGAACGGGACGGGGAGGAATTACTACTGTGCCTTCACTGCACATATAAGCGAAGCAGGATGGTCCCTGTGATCAGTGGATGATTTTCTATTAGTTGCTAACAGATGGGAGATCAAGATGAATGTGGACATTAATTTGAAAGCTACCATCAAAAGTCTCACTGAGTAAAATCATCAAACCGTAATGAGGTTGGGTTTCAATTTTTAACCAGAAAAAAAAAAACACACAACTTTTTGAAAAGGATTATTAAAACTGCTGGAAGAAACTTCAGTATGACTTTATAAGAAATAAAGATTTGAATAGCTATGTTTTATGATTAGTAGTAATGCATCCCTGCAGAGCATCCCGCTCATCTCTTCCCTGGCCATATTTTGGGCAAACAACTCGAACTTGTCACTTAAAGGCAAACAGACAAGTAATGTGCTGTCAGCAAATGAAAAGAAGAAAAGAATATTAAACACTGGATCAAATTAAATTATATTTGTAGCTCCATTCATCATCCTCAGCAATGGAGTTGATGAAGTGGCAAATGTGGTTTATCAGTTCATCGGTGTCCATTTCTTCCAATCATCTTCCAAACCTTTAAAAGATGGTGTACTTATGATTACTTTATACTATTTCAGATGTAAAACTCAACACTTTGTGATACCTACGTCGATATATGTGTCTGCATAACACAAAAATCTGAACGTGCTTATTGTCTGTAGAAATGTTGCTTTATGTTTTTTCCCTGGTTCTAGAATAACACTGTAAGTTTAACAGACTGATATGAGCGTGTTATTTAGCTTGGTTATGGGATCAATTAGCCAGTCGACACTCTTCTGCTTAGCCTGCTTAGGATGTACTTTCACAATACCATTACGTCATCAACCATGAAGTTTCCACAATGAATTTTTATTTCTTAGAAACAAGGGAAACATACTCAAATAGTAGCCCAATACAGTCAAGGAAGTGAAGTACGCCGGTATCTTAAAGATACCGTCTTTAAGATACCCTCCTTTAAGTGTATCTTAAAGGAGGAAATGCGGCTGACTCACACTTTTTATGACATCTTAATAATGAAACTCACAGGGTTCCATTCTATCCACCGCGCAGACTCTGTGTATACTATCTGTGGATGGTTGAGATTTCATAGTCCCTACCATAGTCTTACCAAATGTATGCAAATTCCTTCACTTCCCACAATCCGAGAGGACAGGGCAAGTTAGGGGGGCTAGTTGGACCTGTGGCCCTGTTTGTTCCACACCAGGGTGGCCAGTTAGTGTGGCACAAAGTGACATTCTGGCTGACGTGCGTCCTTGTTACTGGTTGCACCAACTCTCAACCTTATCAGCTCGGTGTAACGTACATCGCAGTTTGTAAAAAATGTATCCTTGTGTGGACATGTCCTGTGGACGTCTGCTTTGAGTGCACGTTTAGTCCGCAGACCTCTGTGGAGTGAAGTACGCCTGAGTATGAGGGGGGCCTAAAATCATGAAAATAGGTGATTTTGAAAACATTTTTAAACTGAGACCACCAATCAGCCCGTACCCAATGCACATGCATCTATTTAGTGTGTTTGGAGAGTAAGGGCTCCCATAACACTTAGAAACAGGAACCATGGTATACACACATAAGTTGGCTAAATCTTGGTAGCATCCGGGGAACAAGCAAATAGTTGCTTTACATGCAAACCACTGTAACACAAAATCATGTAATCAAGCAACCTAAATGACCAGAACAGCTTCATATTTAAATATTTTACAAGCCATTTCCCAGTGGGCAGTGAAGCAAGAGAATTATATGATTGGATGACTTTTTACAGGCCAAGCAATGACTTTCACATTTGACAACCCATCAACAAGCACATTTACTCATGGGGTAAAACTAATGGTGTGATTAGGCTGCAGGTGAAGGCCTCAAGGCCTCTAGATAGCATTTCTGCAAAACAACTTCAGAGAAGAGAGAAAGAAAACACAACCTGCAGAGAGGTTCTATCAAAGGGATTAAGAAAAAAACCCATACCATTCAAGCTGTCAAATAGTAGCAACATTTAGAGTGCAACTTGTCTGTCTTGAAAATGTGAAGATTCCCATGAGGCAACTCAATCATATCTTTACCATTGACCCAGTATGCTTTTTTTTTTTCTCTTTTTTATTTTCTTTCCAGGAATTCTGTTTAAAACATGTTCCAATGAAATAAGTTGCTTGTAGATTGTATGTTTGCTAGTATGCTCTCACATGACAGTTTGAAAGCCAAACAGAAACCTTCAGACAAAATAAAGTGGCCCATGTCATTGGAAAGTAGTTTGTGTTTTTAAAATCCAACCTTGGCAAGTTGAAGTTGTAGCATTTTCCATTATCTCAAGAGAACCACCATTAGGCTTTTTTTTTTCTTTCCAGTCTCAGGGCTACAGCAAAGTTGATTTAATTTGAGTTTCATATTACTTCCTTAATACCCAAAGGAAAATTATATCATTACTTTGTACATTATTTAAAAGTTGCCATATGTTGTTTTGAGGTTGTCCATTATGCCCCGGAACCCGCCTTCTTTATCAGTTTGTTCTTTGAGTTTGTTTCTTTGAGCCGGTGGCTCTGATGTTGTTGCCCAGACAGATGGCTGCCAAAAAACAGTCAAAAGGAAACAAAGGCTTAATTCGTCTCCATCACAAATTTAGAGAATATACAGAACATAACAAGTAGCAAACACTGATGGAGTTATTCAACCTCAACAAACACCCTGACCTTTCTTGCTACAGTATTTCATTCAGCTTTAATCTGGGTGTCGCCCACTGTTTATGTGGTCTTCCTACACCACTTAATTATAATTTCAATATAACACAATGAATATATCGAAGGAATTTCTAAAAGAATATGTCTGAGAAGAATACAATATTAGCTAGGAATAGTCACTACACATTTTTCAACTTCTGTTTACATTCAGTTTTTTTTTTCCTTTGCTATGTTTTACATTACAGATATTTGAATTAGAAAAGAAGAAATATGTGGAAAGGTGAAAAACAAGTTAAAAGTAAATGACAGCACTAAGTTTCAGCATCCAGTTTCATTTATTCACTGCGAGTCCACATACAGCCGCTAGGGGGCGACTGTCACATTGGTGGTCTAGAGACAGTTGGGTTCACAGAAGAAGAATAAGCCGTCTTGTTAGATGCTAATGGAAGCTCAACATGCATGTCTCATCTTTTCTATATTACAGGTGAGTAAGAATGTGTTTTACTGAATCTATATTGTTATCCCTTAAGAGTTGAAGAGGTTTTTGAATGAAGAGTCAACTAGTGAGTCACGTTTGTGATTAGTATTGTGTATAAAACGGGATATATTTCTGGAGTCTAGATTCTGCTAATGCTAATGGACTTTGTGTGTTGAGCAGGCTGAGAAACAACTAGAGGAGAACTGAATTCACTTTGAAATTATTGTATTTTTCACTTTTTGGAACGGTTCTCACACAAAAGACGTTATATTGGTTTATTTTTTTTTGTAAAATTGACATTTCTTTATGGGTTATTCCAAAAAAAAAAAAAAAAAACAAAACAAAACAGAGAAACCATATTTTTAAGACACTCGGTGTGAAAGTAATGGCTGCCTGTGTGTGAAGCTTAGTATATAGAGACACAGCATTAAAGGAGCATTGCACCCTTTTCAGTTTTGTAGTTGATTTTTTGTGTAAGAGATACAATATAGCAGTTTTGTGAAAACAATGGATACAGTTAAAAGATAAAATGCTTATGAGTTAAAGTATATTTTATTTGTGCAGAATAAAATTAGTACAAGCTACTAAAATAGTTAAAAGCAAATTTATATATTTTATTTTGATAGTTAAAAAAATACATAAGGTATGAGGAAAAGGGACAAGATATTTTAGGGAAAGAACTAACTAAAAACAAATGATTTAAAGAATTGTCATAAAATTCATAATGTTAAATGGAGCATGTTAAAATAATTCTCGTTTGGTTTAAAGGGGTATTATAGCTATTGGTGATGTACTTAATCTAAGCATTAGCTCTTGCAGCTACTCAGTGATACCTTAAGTATGTGATACTTGAAGTATTGCATACATGTTGAGAGAACAAAATTACCACATTATCCTCAGCCCATCCAAGATTGCTGTGTAAGAAATAGCTGGGGTTGGGTGGCTACTGTGCCTTGAAATAAAATTTTCAGTGTCCAAGTTCAATGTTTTTATTTGGATTTTATGAGAGACCTGCACAAAATATTAGGTGGAATGAATATGATGCACATTTTTCATGGTTGGAGAATGTTTCAACTGGACAATGTTTGGATGTGCAAGCCTCAAATCTGGCCTTTATATAATAGTTCCAAGTGGAAAACCATTGTTGGAGGAAAGCTGTTAGCAGTTTGCCATAAGGCATGCAGGGAAGCAAACGTTTAGCAGAAGGTGTGCTGGTCAGATTAAAACTAAATTAATCTTTCTGACCTACATACATACAGAAATATTTGGCAGAAAACAAACACAGCACATCCCCCTGTACACACCATCCATTACGTGATGCATAGTGGTGGCACCTATATGCTGTGAGGATGCAACTCTTCAGCAAGACTGGAATGCTAGGTCAGTCAGATGTAGGCTGTAAATGACTTAAATCCAAATATGAATAATTGGATCACACTAATATATGTTGAGGTTTGTGTTTACATTGTGACAATCTGTGGAACGTTTTAAGAGGTATAAATACTTAGGCAAGTCTTAGAAATTGCTGTTCATCAATGCTGTCTATTCAGTCTGACCAACTTTCAGCTATTTTGCAAAGAACTGATAGAAATGTTTATTTGCAGATGTGCATATTTGGTAGAAATGCAGACTAAAGGTTTTGATTGCTATTTGTGAAAACTTTGGGAAACCAGTTACAACCTTCCCATCTTAGCATTATTCACTTACTTGGATCTATCAAATGGAAATCTCAATAAATTCCAGTGATGTTTGTGGTTTTTATGCAACAAAACGTGAAAAGGCTTTAAGGGGTGAAGGGTTGGGAAGACTTTTGCAAGACATTGAAACTGAGTTCTTTGACATCTGTTTCTAAAATCGCTGGAAATTGGCAAATTAATGCAAAATGTAATACAAGATACTACCATTTGATTTCACTTAAATATAGTTGTAGTCCCATGTTATATAAAATATTATGAATATTCTCATTTTGTTGTACTTTTTCTGTTTCTTCATCCCTGATGAAAGATTAAAAAAAAACAATGCATCTCAGGAGATATCACTGTAGGTTATGAAAGTGTTTTTAAAGTCCCACCGTATTCTATTGTTAAGTGACAAAAGTGAGATTTTAGAAGATCTAAGGAAGCCTTTCATTTGTTTTTGTCCCTCCTTTAAATATTCAGGCATCACTGATTCCATGTGGGGGGGAAAAAACAGGCAGGTATGTTTCCCACTGTTTGAGAATTCTCCGCACGGAGCAAAAGCTGTCGACAGCACTTTCATACAATAACAGCTGTGGGGTAGAGAAGAAATGAATGTAAGGTGCCGCACGTGCCTTTGTCCATTGTACTTACTTTTCACTCCCCACCCCCCACAGGCCCACCACAGTCGCTGGCAGTGCACACAAAAAAAATACCAGACTGGAGATGGGGACTAACCAGAGGAAAGCACTTTGATGACAATCCAAGTATTTCTCAAGAGGAATCACTTTTTGAACATTGTTTTTTTAAAACATTTCCTTTCATGCTGAAGTGTAATATGCGCTATGCTGCATATTGAGAATAGTCTATGTAAAAACATCCGTGCAAAATGTGAGTCATGGGGAAAAGCTGTCTGTTTGCCCAAGTGTGATGCAGATGTGGTTGAGTTTAAGATTTGCTGCTGAGAGAAGGCAAAAATCATGAAAAAAAAAAAAAAAAAAGAAACTGCTTTGCTAGCAGGAAATATGGTCAAAAAATCTGGTGGAGGACTGACCTCGCAGCTGTCACCCTACTAGACTGAAATGCCCCTGAGCAGGGCATGAAACAAACTGCTGCAGATCGACTCTGAGGCCAAGAAGACAAGGCTGCGCTGTTTGGTACATTGAAGCTGCCAGCTGTATGAGCACAGACACACGGCCCGTAACCCTAGGCCACTGCCACTGCTGTAAATAGTAAAGTATTTTAGTAAACATGCCTCGTGAAAATCACTATGTAGATTTCCTTATTTATTGAACACTGTCTCTGCAGCGGCAGAACAGGCAGTGGAATCCTACAGTATTTTCGAGGTGGTTGCCTCCCTGCACTCCAGGCTGTATTTTCCTTCCTCTTTTTTTTGTTTTTTTTTTTGTGATAAATACAACTTTAGTCAGCAGCCCTGTAAATTTTACCTAATAGAGAGTGTCAACATTCCAACATCTTGTGCTCAGCAGGAACTAAGTTGGCTCCCCGGTTCTGGTTGCGTTTAGTTTCGACGCTGGCATGCACTGTAATGAATGATATGCTTGTATTTTTCCCTCATGAGCCGGCCTAATGGCAGACACATTTGTGCGATGAAATACTTCGACTGACTGCGTGGGAGGGAGAGATAGACAGGAAAGGAGAGAAGGGGTAATTGTTTGAGAGCTTGTTACACCATCGCTGCGTAATAATTGCTGTAATTAGAGAGAATGTACATCCATCTCCTTCAGATCTGCTTGTAGAAGAAGGAACGAATTTGACAATAAGGCAAACATTGTTTTGTTGCAAAGATTATTTGGAGTTTTATATCATATCAGATGTGGGCCAAATCTTCCCAGTGTTGAAGCAGTCGGTGATAAGAGTCTCTGGTGATCTATAATGTTTGTCTGCAGTAATTAACTTGAGGTGAAGATTATGCGAGATTTCCTCTCAAGTGTGTACACATTACGCCGACTTCATATTCTGACCAAAGTCCAAACAAGTGAGAATTGTTCATATTCTCTTTCTCCACTGAGAACAGGCTTGGCAGCTCTAATAAGAGCTGGACTCGGGCATATCCAGGTGTAATGTATTATTTATATGCATTTCTGGCATCAACAGCAAACATTTAATGTAGTTTTACACCAGAAACTATGAGAAAAATAATTGAAACTGCACAGATTGTGTTGTCAATTTGCAATCTATTTTTTATTTTTTAAAGCTTTGATTGATTTTGGGCAATTTGTCTTTAATATTAGAAAAAGAATATTACTGTAAATATTTGTCTGTACTGTAAATAGCAAATTACTTATTTTTATGAAAACAGAGATCTATTAAAATCTGAAGGAATAGTCTATTTAAAAAAAAAAACGTTTTTAGAATCCTTTATTAGTCATTATTATAATTTCTACAGTTAGTATTACAAGAGCATTGCTTTCTATGCGTATTTCCCAGAGAATGTAGATTCTTTCCTTAACTTAGACTTTAAAGGGCTGTCAACATACAAATCCAGCATGGCTAGAGGTTGAAAGTATGAAAGAATAAAACATATGTTCTGTAGAAAATAATGTTTAAATTTGCATCATTGTGTAAACTACTTCTTTTTTGTTAACTTCACAAGTATTGGTCTTTGCTAAGTCTTTAGTTAAAACAGAATTTTCTGCTGTTGTGCAAAACATAAATGAATTGTTCGTAAGCAATGTATTGCCACTCACTATGGAAAAGTGGCTTATGCTTCATTAAGACTGAAAAACTAGTAAAACTAAAACTTTATTTGACATAAAGTCTTCCTCAGTGTTTTGACAACAAATTACCATAGCAACATCTTCTTTTTTATTTTTTTTCTATGACAGTTGGGTGTAGCTTACCATGCAGCTTTATATTTGCATGAAAATGGAAAGGGAAAAAAAAAAAGATTACGTGGGTTGACAGCTCGTTCCTGGCCCTGCATTGATGCAGATTTGGTAATGACCATATCAAGATGTATTTTAGCAATGAGAAATATCTACAGATTTACCATATGTGTGTTAAATGGATGCCATCTGACTTTCACAAACCTGAATGCCTTCAGCTCTGAGACTGCTTTCTACTTTCCTCAAAAACACAACAATAGTCAGCCAACTTTAACCCCTCCGTTCTGACTTGGTCATTATATAAATCACACCACAGCAGGATGAAGGCATTTGAGGTCTACTGTTTACTCAGGAGGTTAGGCAATTCGTCTCTGACCTCCACTATTACCAGGAAACTACAAAGGGTTTTTTTTCTTCCCCGATTTTCACGTCGATTCTCTGGTAATCATTGAAACGGTGTGTCTGTCAATCCCAAAGGATCAGCTGTTTCCTTACCACAACCTTACCATCCTGATACTTGTTTATTTCTTTTCTTCCATAGACTTAGGTAATTTCTACATGCCCAGTGACATCACCACTTAAGGCAAATAAATATTGACTACACCTAGAAAAGGTTTGATTACATTTTCTTGTATCTGTGGAAGAAATTGTCTTTAATTTGCAGCTAATCTTATCTTCTTTACGTTACAAGATTTGCAAATGAGCATGGCTAATTGTTTGCAGGGGTGGTCTGTAAATCCCAGAGAGACACTGTGTGTCACACGGCACAGCTCCTGACTGTTACAGTAGAAGTATTGAGTTGGAAGAGCGGCACTCATTTCAGGAAATTCCTAATGCTTTTGGTCCTGCATGAAAAGCTTTTCGACTTAAAAATGGAAAGCCAAGTCCTTCATGATTAGACATTAGCAGCTTGGAGAACAATCAAAGTTGTATGCACCACTTTCCAGTTAATCCATTATACATTCATCAGCCACCTTACAGAAGCCACCTCTTGTGTTGGCTGAGTACTGCCCAAGCCAGCGAAAGGGTTTGACTGTAGAAGCCCATGCTATTAACAGAATTAACTCCAGCCAGGAGCACAGCTCAGGGAGAACACACCAATTCCATTATCTCAGCTGGACGGAGGCCATTCTCTCTCTGCCACTCCGCAGCACAAGTACTCCAAGCATGGAGCCCGGCAAACCAATCATACAGAGAAACAACATCCACCAACTCAAAAATGCACTCTATTAAAGCTCTTTCCTCCTTGAAATATTCATCTAGCTAGGAAAGAAAATTGAAATCTGTGCAAAAAAAAATAAAAATAAAATTAAGACATAAGGCACAAATGTAATCCATTGTTCTTCCTTTCAACAATAAGTAAAGTGAACAGTACTGAACAGAGCACTGGATGTTTGCATACATACCTAATATTTTTCAGTTGTGCTCCTCATGAGAAACCAAAATTTATCTAAAAAGATCACATAAAAACAATATGTAAAACAGAAACATTTAAAGTAAATAATTTTTGGCGTCGAGAGAAAATGTAGTAAGGGGAGGAAAACCACTTCTTGGTCACAACATGTGTGAGAGGATGAAAAAAGAAAGCAATTTTTAATAATCATGTCAAATCTTTCTAAAATATTTGATGTGAAGAAAGTGTCCATAAACATTTTTGCTGTCTAATCAAGTACATTGGGGTGACTGTGGCAGTTGTTTACCCTGCAATTGGTGGGTCGCCGGTTCGATTCCTGGTCTGCCTGCTGGTGGTGTAGTGGCTGGTGATGGTACAAAATTGCAACCTTGCTTTGCGGCTTCAATCCAGTAGCCACAGCTACTTCAATGTGTGAATCCTTTGAGATCTCAATTTAAAATAAAGGGCATTACAAATAAAATCAACCTTTATCTGAAAAAACTGGAATATCATAAAAAATGTTACTTTTTTTTTTTTGTCCTGCATTTCAGAAGAGATTAATTAAAAGATTAATTACACAGCAGAAAAAATTTCATTAGGTCTTGTCTTTTTTACAATTATAGCTTACAGATTATGAAAACCTGTAACTCAGTGTCTTCCTCTAAAGCCTGAAACTCCAGCTGCAGCTTTTCCTGCCACATTTTTTTCCTTCCACTCAACTTTCAATGAATATGCTCAGCTACAGCAGCTCTGTGAACAACCAGCCGCTGCAGGAATGATTTGCAGCTATTTGTGGCTCCCTATCCTTGCGAAGGGTGCTGACGATTGTCTGGTGAACACCTGTCCAGTCAGCAGTCTTCCCCATGATTGTGTAGCCTACTGACCCAGACAGTGAGACCATTTCGAGGCTCAGGAAATAGTTGCAGTTTTTTTTTTTTTTTTGTTGTTAATTTGCTGAATAGGGTGACCCCATGACTTTCCAAGATATAACTTTTTTTTTAAAATAATAATATTGTGTAGCAAAATCCATTTAATAAATAGGAAGTTTACAAGGAGTGGGCTGAGGACTAAAAAGCAAAGAAGAGCTTACGATGGCTCATTTGTTGTCAAGTGCCGACAAGGTTGTAGCTACGTGAATAGCGTCAGTGTTAAGCTAATGAAAAGGTACACTGTGGAGACGGAGAACATGAGACATTAAAATAACATAAAATGTGCTTGGAACACAGTTGTTGGAAGACGGTGAATGCCATGCTGGTGTTGGCTTAGGCAGACATAGAAATTTGCATGCTGGAGCAGCACTTGCTGTCAGCTGCATACTGTCGTAAACCATAGAATTCAAAAGTAGAAACAAAAAAAAAAAAAAAAAACATGCATCTTGTGTTTCATTTGGGATTCCAGCCTCTATTTTCAATCTGTATTATTGATGATATGTATAAAGAATTTGAAATATGCAATAACGTTTATTTCAGAGTATCAACTAAGTGAACCATTAGTTAATGTGAAGACTAATAAAGAAAAGAGCAGCTGTAGTTTCCTTATATGAAACATATTGTGGATTTGGAATAAATTGTACTTAATACCTATGGAAAAAAATAGCATGATCATCCTGCTCTATTTCACTAAGTTTTGTAAACTAACATCTAGTGGGCCACTGAGACACTGGTACTGAAACTAGTAGAGTAAAAAGATTTTACCATCTGTTTAAAGAATCCATTTGTTGTTATCATACTGAATATACTGAAAAACAGAACTGTTTATAATAAAGAGATGAGGCACACACAGACGTATATCTGAATATTGATATTATTCCAATCTGAAAATTGTAATTAATTTAAAGCTTGAAGTCAGGCAAGAATCTAACCTCGGGCATATTCAGTGCCTGAAAATACTTGTTAGATCATGAATTTATTTGGAATTAATCAGATTTTTATAGTCATTTTCATTACCCACAGCCACTTGGTTTACTGCCTGACCGGTAGAATCAACAAATAATCTGGCTAGAATGTGCCTGACCAAATTAAGTTGATTAAAATATCTTTAAAAGCAACACATTGTGCCCCGACGTAGACAAATACAAGACGACATGAAAGAAGGGGTTGTATGTAACGGTTATTTTAATCAATTATTGTATCAATTATTTTGATGATTAATCAGTCAGATTTTAAAAAATGTGACATTTTAAAGTGTTTCATGTAAACACTTCAGCCTTTTTAATCCAACATTAGAAATGCATTAACAAAGGATGCGAATGAACAAATTAATCATGTCCATTTTTAAATAAAAAAAAAAATGCACATCTAACTGCCTAAAATGCAATAACATAGCATTCCTTTAGTGTACAATTGGACATTTGTAGCAAAGGAAGCATCTGCATCTAAAAAATTACTTCAACATGTGCAGGTTTCAGCCCTTTGTGCTTGACGTAACATCATCAGAGTATAGTGCTAATCTGTTGACAAACATCTTATCAGACTAGAAAAATTATCAAATTTATGTCCTTTTTTTTTTAAGACTGAACCACAGTTTATCCACAAATCCATTATCCACAAATGAGGTAAACACTAAATAGTGCTAAACCTTCCCAGTAGTGGCTATTCTAACAAAATTACTCAAATTCGACACATAAGCGTGACTAAGAAGCAAAACAAAGGAGCAGATCCATTTTAATGATACTGTAGATAATACAGATGTCAGTCTTTTTGATTTGAACATAAATAAAAGATGCGCTTAAAACACTCAACATAAAAAAACCCCCACTCAGAACAAACTAATAGTCATTACTTCATAATCACAATAAATTTCAAAATAGTCCCCATGTTGCAAATGTGAATACACAGGTGGGAGGTCAAAGTATTCACTGATTCGTGAAAGAAAGCTGTGACTTACTTCCTTAACTGGAAGACGTTGCTTGAATTGCTTTCTGTGGCAAAGTGGAGAGCAGAATGCTTGCTTTCATAAAGATGGCAATGTTTTAAAAAATACGATTGAAGACAAATAAACAGGTAAAACATCTGAGGCATTAGTAAAAATAAATAAGCCAAAACAAATTCTGGTGCATACCATTGCTTGGTTGTAGAATTGTTTTTAATTTACTCTGAAACCTGTCCAAATCAGCAGAGTAGTTCATCAAATCTTGCATACAGGAACTATTGTTAGTATTATGCTAATTCAAGCCCGAGGATAAAATGTTGCAGTTGAATTGCAACAATTCAGGCAATGTTAGCTGGATCATAGCTGCTACACATCTCATTACTGTACCTGCCCTTTAAGCCCTCGACTTGCCGCATAACTACGACACTCGTCTTTTGCAGAAATACTGAAAAGGCTCTGCATCAGAGAGGTGTGCCGGTGGTGGACAGGGATCTGTGCAAGGTTGAGGGCTTTGTGGCACAATGATGGAAGAATGATCTCATCTATAATGCGAACAAGACAAAAAAAGGCCCTAACCCCTCCACCGTTTCCGTCCTGTGAAAAGAGGTATAGATGGCGAGGGACTACATGTGATTGTTCGTGTGATGAAACAGGTTGTACTTGGAATGTAACAGACTCTCTACAAAAAAACAGAACATCCTCTGCTTCTGGAGGGAGCCTGGCTCCTTCAGTGTTTGTAGCAGAATATCGCAGTGAAGTCTGTGCAGAGAGAGCACAGTTTGCTATACGTGCGTCGTTTAGAGCAGCAAGATCAGAGCCAGTGACTCAAAGAAGCTAGGCAGACTAGGAAGGATGGCTGGCTTTGTGCCCTGAGCTGAGAAACTACTTTGGAGCCCTGGAAGGGGGAATTTTGTACAAGATGATCGACATAATGGGTAACTCTGCACACTGACTAGAGAAAATACTGATTAGCAGCAAGGTGTCTTTGCAAAAAATGTGCTTTCAGCTCCACTTTAGTAAGAAAAAGGAGAAGAAGCTATTCCTTCACGCCTTGTAAAACAATGCCCTGTCTGCTTTAACGGTCTGTCTAGCTACTTGATTGTTCTTGCAAGTTATTCACAAATTACACTGCAGTTATACAATTTATCTTTTTGGAATTATTCAGTTATTACTCTATTGTCTTTGTCCTTTCAGTGTGCTAAAGGTTATCTTGCCGAGACTTGCTAGAAGAAAAACAGAAAGGAAGCCCTGTAAGACCTTTCCTTAGCATTTAGAGAAATCAGCCAGCGCTTATCATGGCTGCCTCTTACGTTCAGGTCATTTCACCCGGTTAAAAACCTCCCAAAGCAGAAAAAAAGACTAGTCATCCGCAACCCTGATCTCTCCTGCTTTCATACTTACCTGCTTTCATTTCCCCCATTAGGCTCTATGTACTGCCAGTTCACCGACCAGGCCTTTCTAACGTTATTGTTGTGTTCTTCCAGGCGTTTAGCCTCTACTTGTAAGTAACTTAACCCAGTAAACCACTGCTTTTCTTTCCGTCTACCTGTGTCATCATAGGCAGCGTAATTTCCGCTCCTTATTTTATTTTTTTTCTCTCATCCATTTTCAAGCTGGCAGAGGGTCGTTACCCGTATTGAAGTGTTTACCTGATTTCAATAGCATCAGTGTTTGCACGTTGAATGGGAAGAAGTAATCATACCAGTCCTTTTATCTTCCACAGAATGTGGGAACGGGATGAAGAAACGACCCGTCCGATTAAGAATGCTAGCAGGTTTAGCTGCTTTGTCAAAATTCTGTTAATGACACTCGAGAGAAAGAATGAGCAGAGCTTTCTCTGGTTGTAGAGTAGTGCATAATGTGGCCCCTCTCAAACCTGTCGGTGAGTATTGCTGGTCAGATGGCTTAAAAAGAAATCTTTGTCCTTGTGTAGAAAACAAATAATGTATTCTCATAACTTTTGCAAGGCAATGCTGTTTTTCCTCTATACAGTAGAACTATACAGTGTAATATTTCACACAACAGACACTTGGAAACTTTAAAGTTATTTGATGTTTTGACTATTTTTGCTTGAAACTAAGTGTCAAAGTAAAAGTAACATTCATGTAGCTATAATAATCAATGTAATGTTTGAGTTGTAGTAGGGAAATCTGTAATCTGTGTGTTTAAATGCAAGTAATCAGCTCAAGATGCTAGTATTTGTTTTTAATTTCTGTGTCAGAATGGTATGCATGATATTTTAAGTCATTGCTATTAATATTGTAGAAAGCTGATACTGACTTGTGCCTGTTTTCGCGTTAGCTAAAGGTTTTATTTATTGAAGCCATAGGATAATTGTAATAATTGGTGACAGTGGAGAACAGAGACAATGACAGATTTTTGTTTTTCATTTAACATTCTTGAGCATCTGATGTACTGCAAGCTGATGCAGCGCTACAGAGACTTCCTGGTAGCAGTAACTGCATTTCCTTTTTGGGGATTTCTGCCATCTGATCAGCAAAGTTCATGTCACGAAGCAACATTTATAAATGTTGTCAAAACATAAATATTTCTGTTGCATGCGCTTGGCTGTGCCTATTGAGGACGCTTTACCATTTGTCAGTTTGCATTCTATGAATATCACAGAATCGAAATGTCACATTTACAAGTACAAGACTCTGCTTGGGAGAGATAATAAACTTTATGTGCTAAGTGGCAGTGTTTTTCCAACAGACAGGTGGCAAATTAAGTGGCAAAAAAAAAAAAAAAAAAAAAAAAAAAAGCAACACAAGGGCAAATGGTTTAGCTCAGGTGTGCAGTATGGTACAATTAAACAATTAACATTCATCAATCACTCTGGCATGAATTAGATTAGAAGGCAGCCACAGATAATTCAGATTTTTTGCAACATGATGGCAAAGCTGACTTTTAAGGCAGTTTTCCATTTTTATTAACGACAAAACTAAAACATTCTCGAAAGAAATTTTATAAAAATTACGTACTGCAGCTTTAAAAAGTTGAAGGTTTTTTGACTCACTAGTGAGTCAAAAAACTCACTAGAGTTGT
>NW_015112982.1:342267-355341 GCF_001443285.1 Poecilia latipinna
TAAACTCATCTTTGGCATGGCTGCCATTAACTTTGGACGTATTTCTTTTAATCATGCATTTCTCCAGGTTGTAGTGAACATAGTAATAGGTGCACAAGAGTGAATGCAAGATATTGCGGATAATTCTAATCCACGTCGAGGCTAAATAATCAGGCTCAAATGAATAAATGTAACCCCATTAATTAGGTGAAACGTCTTTCAGCAGCGTACACCTTGACCGCATGTTTTTGACTCCAATAACAACCTTGTCGTAATTTGACTTTCTTCTTACCAGGATCACCTGAATTCATTTGAATCTGTCGGTTTCCTGGCACTAGCCCTGCTCTTATGCATACTTGATTTTTCTTTTTTTTTTCATTCAGGTTCAGGTCATGGCATTTGGAGACCATTCCAGATGCTTAAAGGGTTAGTAAGCATTTTCCTTGAAGAGAGGTTCTGTGCTGATAGTGCTGCACAGAATTAGTAGTGGTCCCATTACCTATAACTGAACGATCTCATATCATCGTGGGCTTATGGAAAAGTGTGTACATCCTGAGTAGTGAAAAACTATGCAGAGGTAGGCTGCATCAGTCCAATTTGGTGCATCAGCTAATTGTGAAATGATCTCATTTGGATCATTTCCAAACAAGATGAGAAAAGCACAAGAACATATAATTGCCCATGATTTACATAACTCACACAAGATCCAACTGTTTACTGTTGAAAGAGCTAAAGCAGCCCAGAAGTGAATTGTTTAGGCTACGTTGTTGTGCTCACTTTTACCTTAATATACCAGACAAAATTTAATATATGATTTTTATCTTGCCTTTCCAACTGTAATAGGACAGACAGACAAAAAAATACACAATATTACTGGGGGGAAAAACAAACAAACTGCCAGATACTAAAAGGTTGTCGTAGACAAAGCAAAGGCATTCTCAGACTTCCTCTCCTGTATGTGATTTTGGCCATAAGGGAGTTAAAACACCACAATCTTCTTCTTTGATAAAATCCTGACTCTGTTTATGAACCTTAGCTGAAAAACAACCCCTGTGCTGTTTTCTAGATGGTCTGAGAGGAGGGAAGAAACTAAAAGCTGCTCATCCTTGCTATATTCCCTGACCATAAACAATAAATTCAAGGTCTAAAAAATAACCCAAAAAACAAACTCGATTTAATCTGTTAGATTTGATGGTTGAGGCTTGACCACTTGGCTAATATTTTTATGTATAAAAGTTAGGACAAATATATGCATGTACTGTCGTATAGCAGGCTGTGAGCATCCATTGTTAGGAAATATTCATGTCCAGCTTTAATTTTGGAAATCATAACAAAAACTGACTTACTTGCTTTTGCTCCTGGCTGTTGTTGGAGCATGATTAGATAGAATCTGAAGGAATGATGGAGCCCGCAGGCGAGGCAGGCAGAAAGGAGGGGGGGGGGGAAGAAAGAAGATCTGGGGAGAAACAGTAATCGGGGATATAATATGAGGTATTATCACATGCACTGTGCCATAAGCGTTTTAAAACTGTTTAACACAAAATTTGCCCCCTGGCTAAGGGCTTTGCGAAGGATATTTGTGCTGTCTCCCTCAGCGTTTGCTATTTGTACAAATATAAAAATCCCTTTGGTTTAAATTGGTACAACTGAGGCAACACAGCATAAGTGTGTTGTTACTCTGGCTCTGCAACTTGTTTACAATATTCAATTTTAAGACACAAACTTATTACCATTTGCTCGACACAGAGGAACAGTTGTTCTCACCAACAGCTGAAAGGAAAATGAGGAGTCTGGATCATCCTGTGAAAACAGAAGAGATACCTTTTGTGGCACACAAACAGAACAAATTCATGTTTTTTCTTCCTTTTCTTTTTTTATTTTTTCTTATGCAAGCATCAAAGACTGAAGCAGGCATGCGAGCTAGTCGACGAGAGCAGCGAACAGCTCAGACTGCACACTGAGAACAGCATTGTTATTCATTACACCGCACTACTTCGACATTTTCTGAAACGTACATGGGTAATTCAGCAACTGCAAGATCAGAACAATGAAATAAATTGGCCAAGAATAATATTAGGGCTGTCAATACAGATATTGGTAAAGCAAATCTGTATCTGAAGAAAAAGCAGCACAGCATTAGAGAGAAGCTAAATAACCACGCAGCTCGTCTTTCCAAAAAGATCATGCTGTTGAGGTTGAAACATTTTTTTATTTTTTTTTTATCTGTAGCCCCTAGGAAATCATTTCCAAACTGCAGAACATTTTCTTAACTGATGGAGAAAAAAAAAAACCCAGTAAGAATAATTTATTTTAAAATGAACAAGTGCATCCACTGTGAGCGCCTTGCAGAAGGAAGCTTTAAGTACGCCTTTAAAAGCAGTGGTCTAAATTTTTGTGGCTGTATTTTGGTTTTTATTTAATGCGTTTAATTTTTGAAACCAATTCTGTGTCTCGCATAAACGCATTTTTGAATATTGCAGTTTGAAAGTGGTCTCTAATAAGAAAAGAATGTACAGTACACTGAAAAAATTAACATAATTTGCACAATGACATATTAAAGATAACACAAAGTAACAGATTTTTATTCCTGCAATTTATTATTTTATTTTATTGCTATTAATTTTAATCTTTGTTTCATCTAATATATATGGATTATGGCAAACTGAAGAGAAGACTTTATTATAGGGATTCCTGTCATTTACAGATTTGGCACGTGCCCAACTAAAAGTTGTCTTGTGGACAAATAAAGGCATTCCCAACTCATAATTTAACCTGGGGAGACTCAGAAGCTGTTAGAAAGTTTATTTGACATGTAATATTCTCTGACCCTGGCAGAAGACGTGGCGTCTGAGAGGATGAGCCGCTGTGGATGAGGATTAGAGACGTTTTCCCCTCCGGGGCCCGGACACTGATGGTGGAGAGGATGGCCAAGAACTGACGGGATCCTGAAGAAGTCGGGAGCTGAAAGTGGAGAACGGGTGGCGGTGTGTTGAAGCTCAGCCGAGGAGCAGGTGCAGAGAGGAGGCTGGGCTTTATTAAGGGAGCGATGCCTTATGATTGGAGGAGCTAAAGAAAAGACGGGTGCCGATAGGCTGGGACGGAGGCATATGATGTGATTGGCTGAGCAGGTGAGATTATGCTAGGCTTTATAACTCACTCCAAAACATGGATACTGCTATGATTAGTGGCATTTTTTTTTTTTTGACAAATATTTTTCACATATTTAATCAATTTGTGTTGTATTTTTGTGGTAGTGATAGTAACAAAGAAAAAGACGATAAAAAAGTTACAGATTTTTTTTTTTTTTTTTTTAGGCAGCTGTATGACTGTGACTGCGTGGCACAGAAATAAAGCGACACAACTCTAAATATCATTCTTGAAGAACATCCCTAGGTTACTTGCTTTAAAAAGGATGACATATCACTGAAATGCACACAGTAACTGTGTTTAATGATATTTTCAAATTTATTGATGCACTCATGGAAATAATAATGGGGGTTGGGGGAAGTGAAAATAAAATTTCTGATCATACTGTCAGTTTTTTTTTTTTTTTTCCCGCAATCGACAATTACAATAAAAATATGACAGTGATAAATCAAAATCAAAACAAAACAATAAATGCCCACCCCTACTGCAGAGATGCACAGGTAAAACCTTTTTAGCACACTAACTCAATAAAAGATTCAATATTTGGTTTGTTTTATTAAGGCGACATAAAAGAAATTGAGAAATTAATTCATGGCTTCTGACATTTACACTGTATATCCTCCTCTAACAAAAGCATATAGTGTAGAACACAGACATAAGATTAAGTTATGCTATTACAAACACCGTACACTGAATTATTCTAATATCCTAAGATAAATGTTTCACAACAAAACAGCTTATCTAAAATGTGAACATCCTAAAAGAATGCAGCAGATATAGAAAACAGATGGAGAGGACAAAAGTGGGGGAATTTAGACTTAATGCTATCTGCTATGTAACTGCCTGTACTTATGCTTTTGTGACAAAACACTTTCACACATACCCACACTCTCCTACATGCTCTATCTTACTCACCATACTCCTGCTCTACTTCTATTCTAATTTAGTCCTCTTTTTATAAAACACCATTCCATGCCTTAATCCTCTATACCAAAAGCACACAAGCATAATTCATCCTGTGTTGTTGTTTTTTTGTTGTTTTTTTTGTGCATAAGCACAACTTCACTTTGATGTAAAAATATTTCAGTGTGCCCTCAATGGAAAAAAATAAATAAATAAAAATCTGCACAGCACTTTGTATTATCCCAGATCAAACCTCTGTCTGTCATATGCAGCATGAGACGTGGGTGTGGTCAGATATTAATGACATTTAGCATGTAGAGCATTTGCAAACCCATGGTTTTCTGTTGGAACAACTCATCTCGCTGCACCTTTATCTACATACTCATAAAGCAGTTACACGGGGTTTCTACATTAAAAATTCTGTCCTAGACTCAAATTTCCAATATTCTGAGTCCTTTATGCCCATTTTAAAATTTAAAATGCATTCATTTACTGTCATTATTTTGCACAGGATTGGAAAACCCAACAGACAGGCACCAAAAGAGGACCAGGATTAAAATAAGCAAAGACAGGGCAAATAAAGAAGTGAATTAGCTATGAATGGAAGACAGAAAAAACAAAAGGGAACAATGGAAGGACATGACAGAAGGACTTTTAATGTGTATTATTGTATATTTAAAAAAAAATCAACTATAAGCATTAAGAAAAATGAGAATAACATCATACCCATACAGAATGCTTCCACTTCTAAGATCTCTAATATGTTGGTGTCTGTCCATATTGAAAAAAATGTTCAATAATGCTTGATTTTGCAGTACATTTACATCATTAACGCTCAGCCATAAAAATCCCATTTTCAACTCTGGTCATTTGTTTGAAGGAGTACATAACATAATACTAATACAGTATCCGCACCTGGCTTAGAATTGGTTAAAATTTCCGGTGCTTTTTGAAATTCTTGCCACAGAGAGCTCGCAGCACAATGTTACGCTCCCACCCCCTGTCTGTCAAAGGATTCAAAACCGTCGAATAAAAGCTGAAAACAAGAACAGAATGAAGCAGATTGCCGGGTCAGTAATAGAAAGTCTTTTATGTAGTTCTTGGCGTATCGCACATATAATGCCTACATTGTTACACTTTGCATTATACGCTTGATGATTCGCAGAACTGCGTCACGTTTTCACTTTCCAATTGTCTGCTGCAGTTCAAAAGAACCATCTCATCAGACTCATTAAAAACCTAGTAACTGAACACCAATTAAATGCTATTCAGTCTAGTTACACAGAATGGATCATGATATACTTCAGCAAGCACAAGTTTAAATTGTGCAAATATTGCAATGCTTGCCTCTTTTTTTTTTCTTCTTCTTCTTCTTCTTCTGTATTGAAGACATTTTCTCTCTAAGGACGTGTATGGGTGCATTCATGTACTCTTAATCTCTGCCTAAGATTGGAAGCCGCTTTGCACAGTTTTTAGGGTGTATCTTTGAGAAGTACACGCTTCATAAATGAGCCCGCAGAGATCCACGTCTATGATCTGTGATGTCACATTGATGTACAGCCCGAAGCTGTTCTTCTGTTTCAATGGATGTGAAACCAATGTTCTAGCCTTTATTTATCCAGGGAATCTTAGATAAGCTCACATGCTCCGCTGATATTCAGTAGCTGTACATGGATTCCACAGCCGTTTATTGCATCACGGTTCTATCGATCGACCTCAGCCTGTCGCCTTGGTGTTTATTTTTGATGGCTAAATTTGTTATTCAAATGCTAACAAAAAATGACTGACGCAGTTGTCAAAACATCAGAGCTGGATATCTCTGTCATATCGATTAAAAGCTCTGAATGCTGGGCTCGAGTAGCTAAATTACCATCGCTAATATTGGCAGTTAGTGTGGTAGAAGGTATAAGCAGGTCTATCACAATAAACAGTAGGGGGGAAAAAAATAGGGATGACTTTATTAATGATTACCATATTAAACTACCCAGTGTTTACTGTAGCTGTTACATTCCTATTAAAACCTTACATCAAGTCTGGGCAGTTATTTTTCCCAAAAGGCCACATGAGCACCTCTGGGGTTGGCTTTTGACGGATCACATGGTTTCCAATATATACATGAAATTAAACCCATAAGTAAGAAATGTATCATCTTTTGGCAACTCTGCAACTAAGCAATAGAATCTAACTCGCCACACTGATAAGCGAAATTTCAGATTCAAAACATGGCCAATTTGTTCCATTCACTATGTTCGCCACCTGGGTTCCTAAAACAAACAAAATACTCTGTCAAGGATTGGCATAAAAATTTAATTAAAGTCCTCATTACAAATGGCAAATATTGATGAATTCTGTGCTTTTAAAAACTGGCAGGCAAACCTATTTTTCCTGTCCCCTATATGGAATTAAAAAAGGAAAAAATAACTGCAACTACTGGAAACACACACACACACGCACACACACACACACACACACATACACAAAACCCAGCAGCACAAATCAAATTAGAAAGGCGGTGTTCCCAAAAAGTGCATTTTAAATAGGAGTCGTTGACCTCAGAAAATCCAGAGGGAACACGGAGTCCTTTGAGTTCAAAAGGCATTTGCTGTAAAAAGAGTTAACAAAAACATCACTGAAAATTAAGTCACCCCAAAATACACAAACTTCAGCGAATGTTATTCCATTTGAATAAACGCTGCTAAGGTTATGCAAAAATAAAATTCTAAAAACCCACAAAATGTTCAGGGACATGTATCTTTTGCAAAAGCAATTCCCAAGGTCTCATAAATCACTGTATGTTTAGTCTAATTTAAATTCACGCTGAGAGCAATGGCCATGTTTTCATAAACTAAGTATGCCACTTTAAATTTTGTTGCAAATAATAAAAATAAATTGCTAGCAGCACAGATTTCAACTGCCTTTCAAAAAAAAAAAAAAATCTCTCTTGCATTTCTGAATGTTAATTTGGTTAGCATTATTATGACTGTTAAAAAAAAGAAGCTAATATTGAATATGTTCACCAGTCTCATTTGGGTCACTTTTGATGTTTACAAACCCAATGAAGGAAAAGCGTGTGGAAGTTACAGAGGCAAGTTTATTGCAAGTTACAGAGGCAAGTGTATTTGTTGCTCAAAACATATTTTGTCCCTTTCCACATTTCCTGCTGCCTACATATTAAACAATCAATCACGTTTATTTGTGGACCACATTTTATGCATCGCAGATTTGTGGTGCATAGAAGCTGAATGCTGCATCTCTTTCTTTGGTTCTGGGGATGCAGAGCAGACCAGAACCAGAAGACCAAAGTGCTCTGGAAGGTTGATACGACTTCTTTAATGTATTGTGGTGCTGAGCCATTCGGTGATTTATTTAATAAAATAAAATAAAATCACATTAAAATATTTCTTCCTAGATACAGAGAACTGGGGTGGTCTACTCTACCTTTCCGGTTTTACGAAGATTACTATTATTGTTAATACTGAGCATGGATTTTGTAACAGCAGTAGTAATACTATATCTGGCAGATCTGGTAGTAGATTAGCTTTTCATACTGCTTTTTTAGGTTTCATAACCCCCTACTGACAATTATTCCTCATATAGACATATTTTAAGTTTTATCCTCAAACAAATGATAACTTAATTGGGGATTGAACAGTTGGAAATAGCAAGACTGTTATTTATACGCATTTAGTATTGAAATTAGTCAAGCTAACCATATCCAGCCACCAACTACCACTGGAAGATGGTGGCTAAATGTATCTAATGTTGGTGTAAAATGTGCATCTCTCAGAACTGGTGGAAAACATGACCACCTTGGCTGCATTAGGACCAGAGGCAGTTTGAGCAGCCAGTTTGTTTTAGGTTTTAACCTAATGATCCCCGTCTGAGTCTTTTCTAACTAGTCTGGACAGAGAGGGAGTTAGCTGCTGTGCTGATTACCCCGAGTCTGTAGGGCTGGGCTTTGTAGCAGTTTCCATTTCTCATTTTTTTTAGAGAAAGAATTATCCCAGATAACATAAATTCTCTTTCCTTCCTTACTGAAAAACGAAAGGCTGAAACAAAGACACACTGGGGTATAAAATTTTTAAGTACTGACCATAAGATTTGGGGCTTATAATTACAGCTCACACTTAACTTTAGCAGATAAAATCACATGCTGACACCTTCATAAGGAAATATTGCGGTGTCCTAAAATTGCCACATCTCATGTCTCAAGATCTCGTTACACCCTTAGTCACCAGCCGGTAACTTCTGTTCAGTACTTTCCTTTTGAACAAATGAGTGAGCCTACCCTTAAACAACTGTTCTGGTTATGTCACCGTTTCCTTTTTTGTCCTTTTCCCAATGAATTATACATCAGTGTGGCATCACAGATTGGGACTAAAACAATCATTTTTGGCTTCACAAGAAGGGACAGCGAAGAGCACTCACTAATGCTGAAGAAAACAAAAAAAAGAACAAAAGAATCTGCTGCTTGGAGTTTGTGTCTGCCTGTGGATTATCCAAATTCAAATTACTGATGTGCTGTTAGATTGAGGATAGCAGAAAGCTAGCTGCCTGTGTTGGAAGCTTTTGTTTCTGCAAAAAGCTAAAACAAAAATATGCAGCAAAAAGAAAGGAGAAATATGCAAGTTAAATGTCGAAGAATGATTCCTCCCCTCATCTAAACCGAAAGGTTAAAGGCTTTTCATCCATGAGTAAAAATGCTCTCCCCATGCATTTATTTATACTCTGGCTGTTATGGCTTTTTCAAGTGTCCCTACAGGGTTGTCTGCACTTCCAGCACCTCTCGACTCTGACGCACTTCCCCTGGTGGGGCTTGACTGCACCGCTGAGCATGTAAAGCCCGTCTCAGAGCACTCTTCCCTCTGCCTGGGGAACGACACCCTCAGAAAACACCTACATGAAAATGCAATTAAAAGCTTCTTTCTCTGAGCAGTACAGCCTGTTTTAAGGGACAGTGGCAGGAAATGTAGTGTGAAGGCAACATGGTCCGGGGGTGGACGGAGAAAAGAGGGTCTACGGTTGGGGGTTGGGGGGGGGCAGACGTGGGCCATCTGCATTTTCCATCCAAAGTACTCAGCTCACATCTGTCATTTCAGCACTCAGGCCTAATTTAAATATTTTTATCTTCCGAAATTCGTTCACGTGGACATACGCCTTCTCTTTTTAGGGCGAGGCAATACGCCGGTACATTCACTGATTCGACATAAGGGGTCTTTTTTTTTTTTTTTTTCCCATCAGAATCATTTCAAAAGCAGCCATTGATTTCACACGGATAGTGTTCAGTGAGGTTCACATCTTGGTTTTATATTTTCTTTACATTTCAATGTATAGCTAATTTAAGCTTGCGTTTGTTTTTTTTTCGTTTTTTAATTTATTTTAATGAGCAGATTCTACCTGCAGAAAGTGGAAAACGCCTAGGGAAAGCAGACTGTGTGAGCCAAATATTTAATTATAATATTTCTGTTAAGGATTAGTCTGTAAAGATCTCTTGGAAGGACATTTCATCCATGTGCAGAGCAGCCTGAGCTCTAGATATTAAGTATCTAATCTTCTCCCAGAGAGCGTGACTATAATAAAGCAGGCACTGACAGCACACATACAGTAAATTAATCTTTATTTTTAAGGAGCCGAGCAATCAAATTACCTCGCAGTTATTGTTCTGTAAACGTTGCAAGTAAAGCTAACATGTTGTTCTCTTTCATTTTACGGCTGTGTGTTGTATTAAAATCCCCAGATTTGTCACAGACCGGCGTAGGGAACGTAGCAAAGGAGGAAGCGCAGGCAAAGGTTATATAAAAACTAAAGCAAACGTAATTTACGAATGGGATGTGCTAATCAGCAACATCAAACAGTGGCAGGAGGCAATAAAAGAGCACAAGAGTGAGCTCATGTGCTGGGATTTATAGCCAGCAGGGCTCAGGTGCTCTTTGTTGCGTATGAAAAGAATGCAGAGAGCCTTTAATCTCTGACAAAATACAGCAGATGATGTGTTGGTAAAGAGTGGTTCACAAGAAAGAGATGAGAGGAGATTTTCATAAAGAATTGCTATTAGTCTTTCTTTTTTTGTTGTTGTTTTGTAGTTTTCAAAAATTCTGTGAAACCAAAGCTTTTTTTTTTTAAGAATCTGCAATCAGTTTAGAATAAATCATTCATTTATTCTTTTGTAATTCATCCTAACTAAAGATTTCTGCAGCTGTGTGGGGCATAGATTTAATTCTTTTAACCTCAACTGTTGCTGTTGACTGTTGGTCAGCTTGTTTGCAAAAGACTGATTACTTTTCCCATGGATACGAGAAATAACAATCTGGCTCCTGAGAAGTATTTGTCATAAAAAAAAAAAAAACAGTGCCGTAATTGTAAAACTAGACAAGCAGCAACCATCGTTCTTTTTAAGTTTACAACTACAGCTGGTAAGCTAACAGATGCATCTGTTACGCAGGTGACTGCAAGACTTTCAAAGCAGATTGCCTGAATATAAGGCCCCGAACACGCTGAGATGTTTCAGGTGCACCCACTAAAGTTTTTCCACACTGATTCGGCATCCTGGGATCATTCAGCACCATTTTTGAATCGGGGTTAAAAAGTGGACACTTTTCAAAATGTCGTTTTCATGTTTCCTTGTGGCCACGCCAGCTAATTTTGTGCAAATACAGTGGTAATATAAAAGCAGAATATTTTCTCCTGTATCTATTCCATAAGAATTTCACACCAATAGGTTCTGGCCTATTTATCCCTTGCACACGAAATGCATAAATACACAAAAACAAATTATGTAATTTTTTTTTTTTTTTTTTTACAATGTTTTTTTTTTTTAGATTTCTTTGGTGGTGAAAGACTTTTGGATCACCACCCACCAACAATGTTGTACCAGCATTTTAACAAGGTTTCTGTGGCTGGTTAAGGATGTAGTAACAGCTGGGTCATTTATTAGGTGTTATCTGCATCGTTGAACTAAAGAGCCCGCATTCACATGTGACCATCTGTGTTTTCATGAAATCAGGTTCTGTTTATTGAATAGAGAAAAGGAAAACCGCCCGCCAGCAGAGACAGAAGGAATTTTACAAATAACCATTAGATTTGCTTTTGAACTGCAGTGGAACTTAGCATGTACTCACTGCATGCATCACCAGCTGCCACATTCATTATATTGTATTTTATATTTTTATTCCTCTGGATTCCCAATACTACTCTTTTTATTATTATTATTATTATTATTATTATTATTATTATTATTATAATAATAATCTTGTATACACTCCTTTAAGTGTATACAAGACCCATCTAATGTTTGAGCCTCACCGTATATTGTGCAAAAGTTTATTAGTTTTCTGCTCTTTTTTTTTTTTTTACACCCGCTGCATGATATTACAGATAGCATACACAATTTGATGTTATCATATTTGCATCGTGCAAGTGGAATAGCCACTTTGTGCTCACAGCATTATGTTATAGAATAAAACTAATCAGCTTATGCACAGTGAGCATAGAATATGGGGGTGATGAATAGCGAGACGGTATAGGGTTTTGATAAGACCTTGTTTTACCGTCTGCAGTATTTCCTCTCCTCCTCTCCTGTAAGTGGACACCCATGGCGCAGTACATGTTTGCATAAATATCGTCTCCTTTATTGCTTTTGCGGCCGAGTGAAAATTTGATTCCTTTATGTTTGGCAAAAGCTCTTGTTGCAAGTATTCTGCTGTGTAATATGCTTCAAAACCCAAGTTCAAATATCCTCAACTAAAAATTACCATGGGCCTCTCTAATTGCTTAACATGGTAATTGGATTGAGGAAAAAGCCCCCCGAGTTTCATTTAGGAATCTCACATCCTGAATTCAAACACAAGACGAGAGAAAAGAAGGCTTTCCACTTGCCGAAAGACATCTGGATGGCCTTGCCCTGAAAGCATATTCATAATTAAAGCGCCAAGTCTAGTGGAAGGTGGCTTTTTTTTTTTTTTTTTTTTTTTTAAAGGCCTTTCTGCACTACCCAAACTAAATATGAAAAGAAGGTGTAAATTTAGCATGCAGGAATATGACATTTAAATTAGACCATGCGGCTTGCCTCATTAAAATTAAAAGACGGCGTCGAGATGTAATTTGTCTGTGCGTAGCCTTGTCACTAAATGTAGGAGACTAAAAGCCCGTAGTACATGATCATAATCTCAATTTTTGTAATGAAGTTTTATCAAATATGACCATCTATCTCACAGAACGGCGTGCAGGGTATTTTGGTTTACGGGAATTAGGAGCATTAGCTTGGGCAGTGCTTTGTAAAGAAAAAACCCAAACAAGAAAAACAACTTCAGAACCTTGCAAAAGGTTCCCAGAATTATTAGTAGGCCACTGTTTTGGAGCGAGTACGTAGGTGGGAAACCCTCACTGATGTAATAATTTGTTCCACATCATACCTCTTGATGGCAGTAATGTACTAGTTAGTTTTGGGTTTTTTCTTTCAATTATCAGACTTGCCAGGATAAGGAATCCCCTAGGAGATATGGGAGATGTATTTTTCTTTTACATTCCCCGTAATAAGTACGCAGTACTTTTGCATTCTCTTGCAATAGGTTTTGCGTTCTCTCGCAATAATGTACTGGCCAGTTCATGTGCCATAACTGAATACTGAAATTCTTTCTGCTGCAATATAAGATTTTTGTAAGGTTTTTGTATGTTGATATCTCACTGCTGAGCTGTCTTAAGTTTTATATCTTTTTTTCCATACAAATCTACCAGAAACATCTTCCGTAACGCACATTTAAAACCTGGTCAAAAACAAAGGATCTGATTAATAATACAAGAGTTACACTTCTGCTGCCATTAATGAACATGAACACATTTTCTCACATTGTAGGTACCTCGCCTGCTGGGTCCTTCTTGGTAGCAGAAGGACCCAAGAAGGGCCTTCCTGTCCTTTCTATACAGTTTCAATTGTGAAGTTATGTTGTTTCTCCATTTTCTCCAAAAAAAAAAAAAAAAAAAAAAGATTTGGTTTGGGTTTGGGGAAAAAAAATTTGCTGACAAAACAGAAAAAAACTTTCCAAAAAA
>NW_015112982.1:358413-365795 GCF_001443285.1 Poecilia latipinna
TTTTTCCAAAAAAAAAAAAAAAAAAAAAAGATCTGGCTTGTGATTGAGGCAAAAGACATTGCTGACTAAGCAGTAATAAACTTTCCAAATATAAAGTGGCAAAGTAACAAATAAATGTTTTTTTTTATACTATTAGTTAACAACAATTACAAAATGTGAATAATAAAAAACCAAAATGCAGAAGCACAGTCAGAAAGTATGGCTGAATCTTTAATGCTAACTGACTGAAATGTGTCGCTTGGATAACAACTAAAGAAGAGGCAGCAAAAGAAAATATATTCAAGCCTAAAAAAAAAGTTTGCTGGTTCTGACAATGGACTGAATAAACAAAGGGGGGTAGCAGAAATTCAGAATGGTGATCAGTGAATTAAAACCATCAATTACATATCAAGAATCTAGGGACCTGGGTACTCTACATTTTTTTCTAAAATATATTTTTCTGTCATTACTGTCAGCCAGTCCCAACAGGAGGTGACTGCCTGACAGTAAACATCATATTTCAAAAAGAAGTTCCTAGCCTAGCAGAAGCACTGCAAAGCCAAAGATTCAAAAGTTTTTTGTTTTTTTTTCCAGTTGCAACAGATTTTGTTTTTTCTTTGATTTTTACCATTTCTGTTTAGTCATACACAGTTTTACTCAGGATAACTATGTGGGAAAAACATGACAACAATTCAGCAGTTGCATCTAAGACAGCAATAATAAGCAGGCGCAAAATGGGCTTAAATATTAACAATTTCCAGATATCCAGTTGAGCAAGACAGACTACAAACAAAATTAGTAAAAAAAAAAAAATCTCCACTTTGACTAGATTTGCAAATGCAGCAGAAAATCAAAATTTTACTGAATAACTGTATTAGTCTGGATGGGTCCTAAGAAAATAGTTTCCATAGTGCTTTTCTAGTCCTCCACTCAGCATGCTTTACACTAGAACCACATTCACCCAATAGCACTCACGAACACACACACAATTATACACAAATGCGAAGACTGGTAAGCCGCCAGGGGTTTAGGTGCTTTGCCCAGGGGCACATCAACATGTGGGAGAAGGAAGCTAGATGCAAACCCTCAAGATCTGGATTACGAAATGAGCAGTCCACCACTGAGCCACATTCCCTCATTGCAATAAGAAGAGATATGACATCATAAAACAAAACTAAACAAACTCAATTTGAGTACATTTTGAGCAACTGTCCCCTCGACGTTTACACTAAAGTGACCTGAGAGAACAGGCCAAAAACTATCAAAGCACTCTGACATGCAACCTGGTACAAAAAAGCAATATTGTTGAACTCCCATAGTGTTTGTTTTTTTTTTTTTTTTGTAATCATATGGATCACATTTACTGTCCAACTAAGCAAAATATTTTTGACCCTTCATGTTTTGTGTAATGAATATTAGAACCGACACATAGACTAGGATCTAAATGAGTCAAAGCTGCCAACATGATGGTGGTATAGAGTCAAGAACCCCCCTCTGGACTGGCCCCTCTCTTAACTAGCTGGTAATTCTCATGCACTGCATTGAGATTATACATTTGTAAAGTAATGTACAGAAGCCGTACGCCGCGTCAGTTCACATTTTTTTTACAGACCTACACAGAAGAAGCTTTTGAACTAACGGCTCACCGAATACAATTTTTTGTTTTCTATTTCTTTCTTTTTTTTTATTTCAAATGATTTAATTCTGACAATTTGAGGGTAATACGATTTCATAAATATAGCATATTGAAGGTGGAGATGTAGTTACAGCTGCAGCACTGTATATAAGTAGGTACTGAAAATAACAATTCACTTATTTATTGACTTACTGGACGATTCACAATGGCTCTGATGCTATGTTATTGTTGTTAAACCATTGTGTTGTATTCCGTATCGCTGCTCTTTGTCATGTCTTCTGTTCGACACTGGTCAGCGGATTAGTTTGACGAGAAGGCTTTGCCTCGCTTTGCAACGAAATATTTAAAGAAAGCTTGTAAAGTGATGTTTGTTTAGCTAAATTATGCATCTTCATGGTAAAATACTATAAACATGGACAGCCACGAGTATTCCTTTCCCTCTTTTTAAATGATGAGCTCTTCAACTCGCATTGTAAAAGGAGAATAAGGAAATGTTTTATTGCAGCTTTCCACATAGATTCATTTAGTGTCCCGTTGTCATCATTATGTTTGGAGAAGTCATTGCCGCTTTGAATGACTGCGCTAGAGAGAGGCATGGCACCTAATGGAGACAAGCTCTTTCCAATACAAGACCATCTGTTCCGCTGAGCTGTACTCCTGGCGGCTGCACACATGTTTGGGGGGCCAGACGTGGAAACTTGAGTACCTGTTAAATGTGACGATCTGGGGAAAAAAAACAACAAAAGAAAAACGACTGATTTTTAAGAGCTTATTGAGTTCGCCAGATCAGTAAAAAGAATTTGATTTATCTTACGCCTGTAAAGGAGCCCTTCTGATGTGCTAATGTTTAATTTGATTGACTGAATCGAGGTATAAAAAGACAGCAGACAGCAGTAAAATACTGCAGAGTAAAGCCGGCTGAAGTATATGGATTATTCTATGACAAAACGCAATAAACATTGGGAAACCTTTAAGCTGGCATGTTCCATACGGAGCACTCTCGTCTTTTCCTATAAAATGAATGAAAGCAATAAACCGAGGCTGTTGATTTTGGTCCGAGGCATTCACCATGAAGCCATCCTTCTACATGAAACATTTATTTCTCCTAATTCTCCTTGCAAAACCTTTGAGTGGTAATAACACGTTTCTTTCCGCTTGGTCGTGCCAGACGAGCGACAGGAAGACTGTAGGCCATAATTATCCTGTTTGTTCAGAGGCCCACTGCTTTTTATTATTTAAATCTCCCAGGGCTGTGAAAGTGCTGGGAGGCAATTCTTTCTCCAATTTTTCGCCATGCTGTGTTAGTCAGTGTTAATGCCGCTCTTTAATTTTTTGATGCTCTGTTTGCACAGTGTTCATCAAGAATGTGAAAGATGCCTCAAACAAGAAGAAGAAGTGGCATGTCAGTGTAAAAGCCTCTGTTATTATGAGTAATCAGTTTTTTGCATTGGATGCACGAGAAATTGATTGCTTTCAACGCCAACGTTACAAAAGTGGTAGTAATTTTCTTTTGTCCTTCAGGCTGACTATGTAATTGTCCTTGAGTAACATTTATTTACTTATTCATACATATATATTTTTACAAATCTTCACTTTTGTTTCCACTACAGTTGTCAACATGTCATAAAATAACCACCAAATGTCTTGTAATTTTTTTTTTTTTTCCCCACAGTTTCAGGAAAACAGGCAATTACAGGCAGTGTGCTAAACCAATGCCTGTTCACAAATTTAATGACAAGAGCAGTAAATTGTTTATACCCTGTAGGTTTTAGGTGTGATTATTAGCACAAATTATTACAGAGAGCTTCAGATGTTGAGAAGGGTCGTTTTCGGTATGTATAGTAGAACCTCTGAAGACGAATTTTTCTCATTCTAACAGGCACTTTGGACCTGGGCAGTTTGTATGTGAAAACAGGTTTCTCCATTAAAAATAAAGGGAATAAAAATAATTTCTTCCATCTCCCACATGCAGAATAGCCAAGACATTTGCCACATTTAAAATAGCAGCAATTTTCAGCATAAAGTCATTTATCCTATTTGTCTTTGCCCTGTCACCCATTATGTTTTGTGTGAATTAGGTTTGTGACTTATGGGATCATAAGTTTTGCAGTCAAACAATGAATAAGAGACTCTCTAAGCAGAAAGGTCATTGGACAATATAAGTAGTTTTCCTCTGGGAATGTATTGCCATGATCCTTGAGACGTCTGTTTTGTGTTTTAAATGTATTTGTAGATTTAGTGTGCCTGGCATTCCAAATTCGGTTCTTTCATTAGTTTTAAGTTTCCTAGTTCTTGTCCTCTTTCGTATTTTAAATCAATTCTGATGGACCTGGTTTGCAGTGCTTAGTTACCGTTTATCCCTGCAGAGTTTATTTCAGGGTATATTTTGAAACCGGTCAAAATATATCTGGAAGGCCAGTCCTGTTGCGTCCTGTTCCTCCTGAATTTCTTTGTCACCTTTTTGGTTGGCATCTTGAGTCATTTTTGTGTCGGGTTTGTGTGATGTTTCTGATTTATGCATTTTCCAGTTTTTCTGTCTTTTATTCCCTGATCATCACGTATTTTCTCACATTCACTTCAGTTTCACCCGTGACAACAAAAGAAACACTTAGTCTTGGATTCACCACTCCAGCTGACAGTAGTTTCATCCAGCTCTTTCCTGGCTCCTTCTCTTTGCTTGTTCTGTCCATCAGAAGTTGTTTCCATTTTCTTTTATTCTTATTATTTGTGGTTTACTTCATTTTTTCAGCCCTGGTCTTTATCTAATAAATCAACTCATGGGACTGCTGCACCCACCTACAACTCCATATTAATTAACACGTAAACACATTATGGTCTGAGGTGCCAGAAAATGCATGTTTTCAAGAAAACGATCTCTAATGGTATCTTGCAACCCTTTGGAGCCGTGGATGTGCCTTGCTAGCTTAGATGGATTTAACGTCAGCGCTCAAAGCAGCAGAAAAATTGGTGTGCAGGCTTATTTAGATCCTAGTTTTTACTGTTAATGCATTTTATTATAAAGTGAAGTTTATGATGAAATATAGCTATAGCTACCAGGATTTATAATTAAAAACTATAAAAAGCACCCAAATTAAAGATGAGCTGAGTGGGTATTTTATATCGTACTTTAACCAATTGCTATATGCCTCCGACCAGCTCCACTCTCTGTAATCAGGCGCCTGCTTCTTCGTGCTGCTGAGGTGGGGGAAGACAGACGGCGACTACGAACTCTGCACACCATGTACAGATGTTGCATAACGAGCGGTGCAGTTATAGAGTCTAGAGCTTGCTCATAAAGTTAACACTATAACTCAACACATTTATGAAAGTAAACTCATGACAACATGGCTGCAGTAAAAAAGCAGACGGCACAGGTGACCATGATCCGAAGGCTCCCAGTTTTGCTACTCGCTGTCATCTCTGGTCTGAAGAGATTTGTACTTGCATTTTTCTATGCAGGGTTAAAAAAAGGCTTGGTTTCTTATTCGCTGTAACCTTTGGCCATTATGACTTTTTATAGTGCTTTGTCTGGTTTTCCATGAGTTTCAAGCTCTGTGTTAATGGGGTTGTTTTTCCAAACAGTGGGAAACTGAGGGTTGAGTTGGTGCTTGCGACATCATTGGTCAATACATCTCAGAAAACATGAATATTCTGAAAAGGTTTAATACTTTTGTCACTAACTTTAGAAAGCAAAACTTGTACATACATTAATTACATAAATAGTGAAATATTTCAAACATTTGTTTCTTGTAGATTGTTGATTACGGTTTACAGTTGCAGTTTCACTTTTGAGGAATTTCTTTTTCTTGTGCTTGTATGCACTTATGCCAGTGTGACTCCATTTTAGTGCCAACAACCTGATAATAGCATTGCTTGAACTCATGCCACACTGTTCAGATGCGCTGATGAATCAATAACGTTGGAATGCTAAATAATTGGGCAAAACTAACAAAGAACAGGCAGTGGCAGTGATGTCATGGCAAACATAGCTGTTCGTAATCAGTATTGTACTTTGGGTTTCATCCCAACACACACACACACAATTAGGATGCATCAAAAGCAACACAAATACGTTAAGACATGAAAGAACATAATGTTCTGCAAAGTTCTTCTCATTTCCTCTTAAGAACATGTTTAAAATTCACTGAAGCGACTGTGAAAGGCTCATAAATTATTTTAAATAAGTTACACATGTGAATATCGTTTAACATGTAAAACCCCTGAAGCAGTGGTAACTAACACCCAGGCATTGTTCGGTTAAGGAGTTTTTCAAGACACTTATCCATGCACAGCACCTGACCAGAGTCTTCATCTGATTGCAAATTGTGCCGTTTCTTTGCAGTGATGTTTGGACTGAGAGAAGGCTGGACAGCACACTGATTAACACATGACTAATGCATGGAGCAGTACCATGAGACTGTTTGAATAGCAACAGAGAAAATTCAAGGCTAGACTTCCGACCGCAGATGAGAACCTGTGTGTCAATACTAACTGCATTGACCTCTACATTTGAATGTCAAACAATATATTTCCTCACATTGTGATTGGGAAGGCATTTTTACTGTTTTTTTGTCTTATACTGGGAAGAAAAAAAAATGTTTCCCAAGTTCGCATAATACTTTGCTTGCCAGCACTTTAAAATTAAGTCAAAGAGAAAAAAGAAAAAAAGTCAAGTCAGTCTGTTGGCTGTTTGTCAGTTGTCAGGGAGCAGAAAGAGATGAATCGCTAGAGAAACATTTCAAGCACTGGCAGCTGGTACTTGAGGCTCAATATGAAGCTTTCTGCAAAAATGTAAAGTGTAGACAGGGACATGCTTTTTTTTTTTTTTTTTTTTTTTGAACATGTGTGTACGTTGGATCTTTCACAGTATCTGCTGGCGAACCTTCAGAGAGTGTGGCAGAGAAACGTTACTAGCCAATAAAACCTGTCCGAAACAACAACCTGTCCGCCTGACCCTTCATGGGAATTCACACAACAGAGACAAAAGACATAGTGGGTCCTTTTGCCACAAGGAGTATTTATTCATCAAGGTAAACGGAGGTAGGGAGAAAAGATTTCTGCTCTCGGACAAACATAAACCTGTTTCTCTAACGGCAATACTTTTGGTCCCTTGATTATTTTAGGTGTTACAGAAACAACTGCTTTGACTGATGGCTTTGGGAGAGAATAAACAGCCAGACTATTTAAGTAAATGCAGGTATTATTTGTGAGCAAAACATTTCTCTTTTACACAGTCAGTGCAATCAATATTTTTCTCTTAATGTTGAAAATAGTTGGAGACAACTACAGATGCTTTCAGAGTATTGTATCTTATCTTCCAAATAACACATGGATAACACAATAACACACGTTGGGAGCCAACAACAAGTTGAGAAAAACTCTAGACTGATTAAAAGAGTTTGAGTGGTTTGATAGAAAAGGTTCTAAGAGTAATGTTTTGACATCTACATTACTGTGGAGTCAGAGATTTACAGTTTTTGTAACAACTAGTCATTTCCTTACTTTGAATTCCATATTCTTAGCTCAGTGAATATTTTTTTAAGCTATATCTTCTGGGTTTCTTGTAGGTCATGATGGGTGTTTGTTGGTGGACCCAAATGCAGCAGGCTGAGACGTCAAGTAGTATTGAAGATTTCATGAACGAAATGATCAAAACGTTTGCAAAAAATCACTGGAAACCAAAGGAGGCAGATCAGAACAAAAAAAAAAAAAAAAAAAAAAAAAAAAAACCAAGGAAAAAGGGGGGGAGGGGACTGTTGAGAAAACC
>NW_015112982.1:368910-380647 GCF_001443285.1 Poecilia latipinna
AAAAAATTCGGGAAACAAAAGGGGGGGAAAAAAAAAAAAAAAAAAAAAAAAAAAAAAAAAAAACGAATCCAAGGAAAAAGGATGGCATGGTACTGATGAGAAAACCGGACATACAGTAGCGGTTCTAGCCTGTTTGGCACCCAGGGCAAACAACCCTACCGGTGCCCAGGGTTAGGCTTATTTTATTAAAGTAAAATAGGAACAATGCTGATCTAATCACAATAAAAAACTAAGAAACACAATAATAATAGGACTGGGATCAAATAATGAAATAATCAAATTTCTTTTAAGTTGTGTTTGATGGTTACATAATTTTTATAAGTGAAAGTAACATAGTTACTTGATTGTGCTACAAAATAGCACAATATGCCCAGAAAATACATAACACTGCTCCTTTTAAGGCAACATGAAAAATTATAAAATTGCTGTGATTTTTCTCAACTTTAGTACTAAAACTTCCTGGAAATACAAAGTCATGTATTATATTTTTCCTCCATTGGTAAATAACATTATTTACAATATTGTATGACTGTATTTCCTTTCTATCAGATGTCCTTAAAGCTGCTTTTTAACACTCAAAGATCTGTGCAAGACAATTTTGCAAAAAGCGAGAAAAGAAAAAAAAAATCCTTGACGCTAGATCCAGGGAAAGTGAAAGAATCTGGGCAAGTCTGGCTTTGCTGTGGCTTATGGGGCTTGCAATGAGACCCCAGCAGGCGCTACTGCATCCTCTGCTAAATCAACTGTGTACCAGGAAGGTACTTGAACATAAACGGTGCACTCTTTAGACTCTCCTGAACATTTCAAGCTGTGCGTGTCATCCTAAGGCTTGGAGTGCAGTGTTGGTTTTCTCTAAACAACACTTTGTCAAAGTTTTCAACAATCCCAGCACCTATTTGTGTGTAAAAAGACGACGTATTTAGTTGACCTTCCTAAGGGCTACACTACTCTTTCTTGTCTATAATAGCACATGAGCAATAGCAGCACTGTTATCCTTATCTCAGTTGGTGTTGGAGCAATAAAGGACATTTCTCTTCTGTGCAAGAATGAGAAAACCTGTTAATGAGCCGATTGTTTTCATGTGCTGGAAATCCTGCATTATAATAGTCCATTCTTTTGTATTAAATTGGAACTAGACACTCCTTGTTGTGGCTAGAGAACATGGGAAACGAACTTACAAAGGCTGCAAAAATCAAAGGTAGTATTAGCACTGCAGTGCAGCTAGTCATTATTTTTAGTGTAATGGCGTCGGAACGCTCCTGTGTTGCATTGTTTCCATTGCATTTCAAAGGATAACATTATTTGTTCATTGACTTTCACCATGTGTCTGTGGTCATCATTTAGGCAGTGGTAGATGGTGTTGCTGATAGCATTGCCTTAAAGTTGTTGATGAATAGCCAGCATAATTAAGGGTCCTTTGGCAATGTAATATGCTGGTGGATATACATATTGCCTGTTTCAAGCTAAAACAATGTATAGAACATTTTTTCTGTTTCTTATGTAGTTGCCTGGAAAATTCCTAGAAAGTCCAGAGCATTTCCCAAAAATGCCTTTGTATGTTGAAGCATTAAGAGTTCCTTTCTTTGAAGCCAAGCGCTCAAACCCCAATTCTGAAAAAAATAATAATAATAATAATAATAATAAATCCACTGAGTCACACTTTGCAAAATACACTCAAGCAAATACCTTTCTCTTGGCTAGATTGGGAAATGTGTTGGCAAAGTGCCTGTTTTGTTTTTTGTTTTTTTTACAAAGTGCTTTAATCGTAGGGTAAAGAAATTGTTTTGGCACACACCAGGCTTCTTTGTAACAATTCTTGGCAAGTTGAGTTATTTTTTTCTGTCTATTATTGTCAGAATAGTGTTGCCATATTAGTTTATTCCTTTTATGTATTTAGTTTTAGTTTATTCTTGTGTTCTGTTTTTTGTGCATTTGGATTCATTTGGTTTGCATCTGTTTTAGAGCTGCCTTTTCCCCTTGGTCTGTAGTTCCTTTGGGGGGTTCACCAAGTTAACAGTGAGTTTACTGCGCTCCAGTGGCCTCTACAAGCACCAGATTTTAATCCAATAGAGCACCTTTGAGGTGTGGCGGAACAAGAAAGTTCCGCCATGGCAGTGACAAATACAAAGCTTTAGCAACTGTGTAATGCTATGATACTAAAATACACCAAAATGAGGAATGTTTCTAACACCAATTTACATCAGGCAGTTCTGAACCCTTTACTAGCAAGTATCAAAAATGTAGCCTTGTCAGTCGGGTAAGGAAATACTATTTTTTTTTTTTTTTTTTTTTTTTTGTTAAGCTAAAAGAGTTGGCTTAACAAAGGGACTAATTTGGAAATTTCTATCTCAGCAAAAATGTCTTCTTCCAGTATGCTTGATCATTTCATGACCTAGTCTATTAAAAGACTCAAAATAGCCACGCAGTATTTAGAAATGCTAAAAGGTGTTTGACAACCTTCCTTGAATTAATACGCCACTATTGCACAGCAACAGTTGTGATGCGAAATATATAATCCTTAATACAGTGACACTTTCTACGTTCATAAATCTGAGCTTTACTTCTTCTGTTTTCCATCAAAGTCATTGTGACTAACGTATAAGTGCCTCCTAGTAATCCCCACTCACCACTCTACTAGAGGGCAAACTTGTTTTCTGTGAGTTCACCTACAATACCCTCATGTGTTGTTGACGAAGAAGATGACTGATGATAAACAAGTTGACAGCGTTCTGGATCATGAACTACCTCAGTGGTTCCAAAGGCTGGCTGCCTGCCTTTGGAACCGTATATCGGAGTTCGGTGTTCACCTGGAGGACCAAGACAGATTTTTCCTCTTTTTGCTGCAAACTTCAGACATGAGGCATTACACACAGACCTGAAACCCAGAAAAGTTCTCTTGTGACTGGAAGGTGGATATGGGTTGTCAAAACACTTTAAGGATTACACACCATTGGTGGTTGTTGTGAGCTCAGTGTGCGCAGCTCAATGTCAGCAAAACAACAGTGCTGGTAATTATTTCAGAAGAATCGGGAGTCCTGCACCCTCCTTTTTTTTTTTTTTTTTTTTTTTTTTTGAGGAAGTAGCAGATAGATGGGGAGAAGTGTACATGCCTTGGAGTGCTGGTGGAATAGAAACTCACCAAGAAACATTTTTCTGATTCTACCAGGGGAGCTGGTATTATGTTTTATTCTGTAGAAGCTCGGGTTCCTAGATGTAAACCAAGTAGCTATAACGTTATGACCACTGACTAGTAAGGCAGCTTGGAATAAAATGCCTTCTTGCAATGGACATTTTTGATGAAAATAACAACATCCTGGTGTTTTTACTGAAGGGTTAATAATTTAAAGAGACTCGATAAAATTAATTCAATGGGCTATCTGGGTCCTGGTAGTCAGCAGGAGAACCTATATGAAATAAATCTGTTCATCTTGGATGTCTCCCAGTCCCGTCTTAGCTTCCTGGGATCCATGAGTAATTATTTTTCTTCAGAACCAACAATGTTTCAGTCAGGTCACCTGGGCTAGGTGAGGGTTGCAGGCTTTAAAAGGCTGAGAAACACCTTTCGATAGAAGAGGAAAACTGATATATGTTTTTGCAGAAGGGGCCCAATTTGGCCAAGTCCTATATGGCACTAACTCACAGTTTGACATTAAAATATAAGACCTAAGGATAGTCCTGTCCTTTGGTAAATGCTGAGGAGGCAAAAACGCTCCTCTTTCCCTCCAACGCTGGGTATTTACAGCAGGCTGGTTAACAGAGTTTGGGATTTATTGGCAGTTGTGATACAAGAAAACACAAAGACATGAAAATGTCACAGTTTGTCAAATTGCTTGGGAAAGGAGGGGGTAAAAAAAAATGCACTGTTTACAAAGCTGTCCAAGGTAGAGGGCCAGTATGCACCTTCCATTACCACAGACGTATTTTTTTTGTATCTTTTTGTTTATATTCTAAGATTTCTGACCTGAATAATGGTAACACTTTTCTTGCTAGATGAGGACAAGCTAATCACTTAGCTGAATTTTGGAAGTCAGATTCTTTTGGAAAGGTTACAAACAATATATATATATATATATATATATATATATATATATATATATATATATATATATATATATATAAATACAGTAGATACATTTTGTGATACACTCATTTAGAATAGATACAAACTAGTTGTTTCTAAAATTTTGAAGCCAATAATTGGACCAAAAAAAAAGCCAAGACCAAACAGGATTTTCTAACATGTTCAAACAATACTTCTCTCATATATATCGTTGTGGCTTGTACACAAATGTTTCTTTACGACCAACTAAACCTTTGTCTTTTTTTTTAGCCAGTTATTTAAAGTAACAGCTGTGATTATGATGGATTTAGAGTTTGTTGCACATTTGTTTCATATACTGCTACACAGTATATGAAGCATATACTGCGAACAAAACAGGTCCAGCACTTTTTTTTTTTTCCTTTCCAAGTGTAAGTGTCTAGCAGACCCATTTTTGAGCTCTTCATCCACTCAAAGAGACGTTTGACCTGAGGACTGCAGCTCTGACAGAAGGGGTGTTCCTGCCGCAGCCAATTCAGCCTTGTACATTTGAGCCGGGACAAAACTCTAATGATCTGTGAGCCAGGATGGGCGGCAACACAGGTGCAGAGGCTAAAACGAGCTTTGACAAGGATAATGATCGTATGCTTCGGATCTGTTTGTATTCCTGCTCAACGTTTTGCGTTTTATTGATTTCCGTGCGCGTTTGCCACTTGTAAAGACTGCATTCCGATGCCGTCGCCTCGGTTCTCCTGCTCTTCACGTTGTAATTAAAGATGCTTCATGCAGTCACATTAGAGCTAGCTGGGTCTTGTGGATCCACCGTCAATATGACTGTTTGATTTCTTGGGAGTTGTATGTTTGGTATCTTAAAAATAAAATCTTCCATTGCAGTCCACATCGGTCCTCTAGATGACCGTTCCATGTGTTTTTGATGGTTATTTTATCCAGAGACATGACACAATATGGTGGTTGTTTTTTTTTAAAACAACCATACTGAATTCAAGTAAACTCATCAGAAAGAAAAGAAAATGCTAATTAAAAATCCTGTCATGAATCCAGTCTAAACTTGAGCTCGTTTGCGGTGTATAGCAGTACTCCACTACGTAGAGAAGACCTGCTAAACTTCTACTGTATTACAAAATTCTCTAATGGATTTCCTCACTGTTCCATCATTTAGCAAATAAAAATAGTTTTGGAGAACCTAACTGACCAAAAACGAGAAAAGTTTAGTCATGTGACTGTGACAGTTCAACTGGCTTTGCGAGTAGGAAGTCATCTAATACTCAGATTGGTAAAATTAGGTACAACATGCACCAAAACATAGGAATAAAGTTTTACTAAGCAAGTCATGGATCTATCAACTCATATTTCTTTGATTTTTTTCCCCCTGTAACGCCTATCAAAGAACAAAGTATGTGTTGTTTTCTTAGATGTACTCAAGTCTTCTAATTCTTCTGTGAAGCAGAAGACCTTCATCTTGCTTTGAATTCTATACAGAAACCAGCTTTATATAAAAAAAAATACACATAAAAATATACAACTACAAAACAAGGCCATGAATACTGTCTTGTTTTCACACACACGCACACAAGAAAGCTTCAAAAACTTACATTTAACAAATACTCTCACACTGCTGTTGTTGTGCTGGCATATTTCTTAATGGGCTTGTTGTGATCCAATATAGTTAATGACTCTTACTGAGTGGGTTGAGTTGAGGGACCAGCTGTGCATATCTTCAGTTTTAATAGGCGATTCTTGTAGATGATTGTTTGCTTACTTTAAAGTGTGTTATTGTTATTTGAGTGTGAAGTAAATACCAGACAAAGGGGATGGCTTTAGATCCTGGATGAAACATAGAGATGTGCTGTCAAATTAGCAACTCAAGGGCAATGTTCTCTTCAGCTGCAGCGTATCAGTTACCAACACTAAAATATGCAACAATGGTGGATATTTTATTAGGTTGAGTGCCAACTGGCAATATTTGGTAGCGACACAAGCAGACTGCCAAACAGGATTTTCTTTTTTTTCTTTTTTTTTTTTTTTACAAAGCATACAGGGAAAGAAACCCAAATCATCCAAGGCCAAGCCAAGTGAAAACCGGACCACCTGTTGTGCTTTCATGAAATCTATGACATATCGTCTACCTCTATTTATTACTGGGCTCACGTTTTTTTTTTTTTTTCTAAAGGAGTGGCATTTCAGTTGTCAGTTCCAATTCCTTTCTTCCACACATCTCCTCATCCTTACATTTCAGCCAATTACCTCATGTGTCCCCTTGAGATTTAAGGCAATTAGATGTCAAGCAATGTTCAAAAAAAATAATAAAAACAGCAGCTAAGATCCTGGTAATATGCAGTGCTCCCCTCCAGGGAAACCTGCTTGTTTCGCTGGATTCCTTCCTGCCTGTCAACAACCTTTACCGCACGCGCAGTAGTGATGCGGCATGAAATATCCGAGGTAAAAGGTCAGTGCTGTGACTGAGTCTAGGAAGAGTGACATTTCAGTCTCTTGCACACTATCTTTATGCACAGGCCCTTTTGCATAAGGAAAACACGAGTGCTGTTGATCAGTCTTTTGTGTGTATGTTTTGTTTGTCTGCAAGTGCATTGCCTTTGAAAAAATATCCATACTCTTAAAACTTTTATTCATTTTGTCATTTGGAATCACAAACTTCCACATATTTTAGACTAACCCAACATGTGTACTTTTAACCCAAAGTGGTGTACTTTTATAGTCAGCTCTTTTTTACTCTGATACCCCTAAATAAAATTAAGGACAGTCAATTATCATCGAAGGTGATCAAATTAATAAAAATAATCCAATAGTGATATTTAAAGCCTTGTAAGGGAACATATAGTGAGCAAATAGCAAACAGTTTCTTGGCTTTTAGAAGAAGAAAAAGTAGTCATTGTTTGAAAGGCGTTCATGGGAAGCTCCCGAAAAAAGCCACGTGGGAGGCACAACAAACAAGAAGAAGACTTACTTCAGACTTCAGGTTAGACGACAAGTTAACCTTTTCACCTAATGCTCTGTGCGAAGGAAAAATATGTGTGTAAATACATTGGTGGTGTTTGCATCCTATTGTGAGGATACTTTACATTATCAATGGCAGGCAAACTGGTCAAAGCTGATAGGAAGATGGTTAGACTTTAATGGAAGAAAACCTGTAAATGGCTGAAAAAGACTCGAAACTGGCTGGAAGTATCGCCTACCGACAGATCAATGGCTCTAAACACGTAGCCAAAACCTGAAAAATGATGTAGATCCAAAACATATTTGTGAGATAAAATGGCCGCGTAAAGTCCCAAACCAAGATGCAATTGAGAATTTGTGGCACCAACTGATGTTCAAATATGATCTGCCTCTACTCTGACTGAGATTTAGCAATTTTTACTCAGAAACGGGTACGTGTTTGATTCCCTAGACGTACAAAGTAAAAATGTTCCAGCTGTAATTACATAAAAAGATGGTTTTTACACATATCTGAATCAAAGAGCGAACAAAAATGCACAACAGCGTCTCAGATTGTGGGAACATGAATACTTTTGCAATGTGCTGTAAGGCACACAAGCATGATTGCGCCAAAAAGGAATAATATAGCAACGTAGCAGTGTCGTATCGTTCTTGCACTGAAGACAAGAAATGCTGTCTCCAAAAATGTAATCTTAAAAAAAAAAAAAAATCTGCCAATTGCAGTTTCACTGAGCCTGCTTTGCAAGGTCAGAGAGTAGGTAGAAAGACCAAATAAACTAGTAAACAAATACAGTAACAAAGGAAAAGGACAAGAAAAAGGGAAATGGAAAAAAAAAAGAAAAGGAAAACACAGCCAGCCAATAAAGAGCCGAATCCAACATGTGTGCCAAATACACTGCTGTGACCTTTTGCATAGCACTTGACTAAAAACCTGAGAGAATTTGGAACAAACTAAAATATTAAATTTGCTTAAGGGTTCTTTGCTTTTCGGAGCAGGATGTGAAACCAGAAGTTTATTTTTCATACATCCACACTCTTAAAATGAAGAGGTGAGAAAGTGTCAGATATAAGCTTTTACCTTTAGCCATTGCTGTAAAATAAAAATGGCTTTAACTGACGCTTCCTGTTTCCATCTACTGGTTTTCAAATAGAGACATTCTTGCAAATCATGATCATTTCCTAGTTGCCACTTAACAAAGAAAAGTCAATATTGTATCAGATCTGTTCAATGTGTCATGTCATGTAATGGGGTATTGAAACCAGAAGATGGCAGCAGAGGTCATCAATATACAATATTAGAATTAATCCTTCCAGAAAAATCCGTGTATGGTGCAGCTTCAGCTTTATTGCGACTTTGTGCCTTGTTTTCCACTATATTTATGACTTCTAAAATGCAATTACAGAACTCAGTTTTATTGAGATGTTACATTTGTCAATATGCAATTCCATCATTTTGATTGTATTGATAGGATGGAAATTATTTTGTACCCTCTTTAATCACTTCTGAACATGTATTGCTTGCATATTTAAAAGCCCTTTGCCATGCTTTTCTACTCAGAGAAGGCATATTCATAGAATCCTGGTGACACTGAATTTGGATCTACTGAAACATAATTATGACCTATGAACAGACTCCTCAACAACAACAAAAAAAGCTATAGCTTTTCACCACTTGATGGCAGTGTAACTGTATATCTACACTTGCTTAGATTTATAAAAAAAGAAAAGAAAAGGGAAAAAAGCAATAAAAAAACAAACTGACAGATCTTCAAAATCCATCCAGAGCAGCCTAAGATGTTGGCTAACAGTGAAACAGGAGAGGAGATAACACTGTATGACTTCCAAAACCGAATTCTGCCATCATATGACATCATATGATGGACATGCCACAGCACCAGGAGATACAAACAAACCAGTAGAAACTCTAAGCAACCTGATCATTAGTGCTTTCTGAACTACCATTAGTAGAACTAGCAACACTCCAAGCTTATTCATAGAAATAAGCATTAAAAAGTCTGCAATGTTTCTGTTTAGCTGTAAAATGTATTTGCTCCCTTATTAATGTCTTGTGTAAGTTTTTTATTTTTTTTTTTGTCCACATGTTTTAGGTCTAATTTAAATCTTCAGAAATACACTTTTCAAATGATTATTTTTGTTAAGAAAACACAGATATCCAGACCAACCTCAACCAACAGTTGCCTTCTTTACCTAATAACTGTGGAGGAATTTTGGCCCATTCATCTTTTGCTAAATTGTAGTAATTCACAAATATTGGGGTATTTCGTGCATGGCTAGCACACAAAGTCAGACCACAGCATCTTATTTGGATTTAGGTCTAAAAGTTAAATGGGCTCCTCCAATAACCCTTTATTATTAATATTATTATTATTATTTTCAGCCAATAAGGTGTAGACTTGATAGTTTGTTGTAGATATTATGTGACCTCAGAAATTAGTCGTTGAAGTATACTTTTGTAGCTTGGCTGTTCCTGGAAACTTGAACCAAGGTTTCATGTTTTCTTTGTTTGAAGATAGTTGTTCTGTCTGTGATTCGCTGCAATCCAAAAGCCTTAGCATTGGCTTTGTGGCTTTATTTCTATTGAAACATGATGTTTTCCTTTTTGAGACCTTTTAGCTTAAACTTCAGGTCAGACGGTAATTGGGCAGGGGGACGGCTAGTGAAATTAAACTCAGCTCTCCACAAGACATGATTTTTTTATATATTTATTTGTGTATTTCTAATGTTATGTAAGAAAAACTTGACTGGTTAAACGAAAAATCTGTAGAAAGTGCCATTTTTGTATTTGGTTACTCATCAGAATAATCAATGGAATAATTCATTACTAAAATAATTAATGCCCACAATAAATGTGCCTAACAAAAACGTAATTGCTTCAGATATGTCAGATGCTATATATAAATCGGCACACAACGATATATAGTCTGTGAAGCATTAAGTAGTCCGGCTGACAGGCCTTTTTAAACTGGTACACAGCGTCTTGTGATACAGTCACCATCCGTGTTAATAAACACGAGGCAGCCTGCTGGCAAAGTTTTAATGTTAAACACAGTGCTGTGTGCTGTGCTAAGATGAATATTCCATTATAAATGTCAAAGCATGCAGTGTTTCTGTGACCTCACTGCTGCATAAAATGACCAGCTTTCTCAGATTATCATGGCAGTTCCTTGGTAGGGATAATTAGATGAATGTATGCCCCGGAGTTGTTGTTCTGGGTCAACATGGTGACCAGCTTGGGTAGGACTTGAGAGTAATGTAATGAAACAACGCACTTAGTAAACAAGGATGAATATGTTTTAGGAACACACAGTCAACCTTTCAGCATTTTTAGGCTAACATCATCTCAACCCTGTCCTCGCTCCCCACCAGACTGTCTGCACGTAAATCTCCTTTGTATGGGTTGGTGATGACTAGCTATATTTTTAACTTCCTTCATGCATTTGGGCTCCATGTTTTACTAGTTTTCCCTCCTCGAAGACTTTTTCTCCAACTCTGTCAGTTCACGTTAGGACTCGGCGAGTGTCACTCAGCCGGGAACGGGGTGAGGTTTGTACAAGGTGTGTCGGCAAGATACAGAGAAATCAAAAGCCCGGAGCGCAGACCGTATTAAGGTTAATTTGAACTGATTAGATTAAGCAGCAGGGTTGTTGCTGTGGGGAGCCAGAGTGTCACGGTGTGTCCCGCTGTCAACTGTGTATTGTGCTCCATATTTTGCTCTTCAACAAAGATGGCCCTTTATGTGGAGGGATAGCAGGTCACATGAAGTTCTGCTTGTTGTTTCTGCACCAGCATGGCATGCGTGATGGGAGAGTCAGAGTGGTGCTGCCTGCCACAAGTGAATTATAGGAAAGTTTAGCACATGCTATTAATAAAACCCACTGCGCATGAGCAGATTACGACAGAAGATTTAAAGATTCGGCTTGACGTTGAGGATCTCTGCGCTTCGAAAATTAAACAAATCTGTTGTGCCTTGCAAACGTGTACACAACCCTTAAGCTGTTTTAAATTTTGGTCGTGAAAATTTCCAACATATGTTTTATTTCATACATTTCATTTGTGACCTCTAAATCTAAGTTTCACTGGATTTAATTTAAAAGTAAAAGGTAATTTACTTTTAAATTGCTTTCAAAAGTAATTTAATCAGTGCTTAAAGTTCAACGCAAACCTACCAAGACATGATCATCCACCTAATGGCACAAACTAGGCCAGGAGAGCATTCGTTTGAGATGTAGCCAAGGTGTTTATGGTAAATTTAGAAGAATTGCAAAGATCCAGCTAGGGCAGGAGAGTCTGCTGACAGTACAACTATTTGTGGTGGGCTCTACAAATGTGGCTTTAATGGAAAAATTGGAAGAATTATGACAATTTTGACAGAAAATCATCAGAAGACGTGCAGTTTACAATTTAGCACAAACTACAAGGCGTTCTGCACAGACGAGATTGAAATTTTTGGCTTGCATGCTAAACATCGTATGTGGTGGAAAACAAATATTCCACACACACACACAAACGCACACACACTACCCACAGCATTGTGCTGCTATCACCATATTCTTTCATGGGGATTCATGTCTTCAAAAGGAACAAAGAAACAGGGCAGAGATTAATGGAGCTGAATAGAGACTAAACTAGAAAATTCCTGCAGAAATTTTAAGGGGCCTGCCAAAGTGTGCCCGTCGGTTTGGACCCAGCGTTCCGATGCTA
>NW_015112983.1:0-669 GCF_001443285.1 Poecilia latipinna
CCACAAAAATTAAGTTGAACCAACACATTTGCTTTAAATTGGAATAACCTTAATAAATTAAGTTGAACCAACATATTTGCTTTAAATTGGAATAACCTTAATAAATTAAGTTGAACCAACACATTTGCTTTAAATTAGAATAACCTTAATAAATTAAGTTGAACCAACACATTTCCTTTAAATCAGAGTAACAAAATTACATAGTGCTGAAATAAAGCAAAGTAATCAGGTGGAAAATCTTTCCATGATTTTTTTATGTTAATCCAAAGAGTTATTTCTTTCAGTGTAAGGCACTGGGAGTCTATTTCAATAACACAGTTTCACACAAGAGAATCCAAACGCTTTGGTGGAAATCAAAGGGAAGATAACATAAGAGTAAGAACATTGCATAAATAAGTACATTTTAATATACAGATGATGACAGGAAGGCTAAGCCTGACCTTTGACTGAAGTTTAATTTTACATGTATATCCCACCTTTGACTAGCCTTCAGTCTAACAATTCAAACGCCAACAGTTCATTAGGTTGATTAGGTTTGATCAAAAGCTGTAAACAATGCGTTTGGTCTTGATTTGAAGGAATCAACATTTTCAACACATCTCAGCTCATCAGGGAGTTTGGAATCATTTAGTTCTTTATAGATAGACAACAGCAGCATTTTAAAATCTA
>NW_015112983.1:6073-19733 GCF_001443285.1 Poecilia latipinna
TATATATATATATATATATATATATATTCTGCTCTGCTGCTTTAACTTTAAATATGAGGCTAAGACGGATAGTTAAGATTGTTATTTCAGATGTCTAAAGCTAAGTTCAGTTTTAGAGTGACTTGCCAAAGTATTCCTACTCCTTGAATCACATTTTGCTGCATTACAACCACAACACCCTCTGTGTATTTTAATGGGATGTTATATACTGACCAACCTGAACTGGTGCGTAATAAACTATTCCATATTAGCTCTGCTAGAGTTAATTTAGAAAGAAAGAAATACACACAAAAACCTTCACAGGCATATGATAAAACAAAGTGCCTAACTTGTGAAAGATTGATATAAAAGGTGCCATATTTTAATATTTGCACCCTCCTTGGGTGAAGGGATTTGTCAGCCTGTTTTCCAGATGAGTCCCCTTTGAAAATGCACCAACAGGGAGTCAAGACAGAAAGCCCTGTCTGCCCCAGCCAAAAGCAACACACTGTGGTGCTGTGGTGTACGTGTCTGAATCAGCAGCAAGATAAGTGGCTGTGCACGCAACAGCCTTGACTGTCTATGTGATTTATGTTGAGATTGAACTCGGCCCATTATAGTTTATCAGAGTTTTATCACCACTATCCAGCTCTGGTCTGTTCTAAAAATATCAGCATGCTCTCAGACTTATGTAAAAGATAATTGTGGGACAGATGCAGCTGATTGCCCGCTACGAAAAATCTCCAGCTACTTGACATGCAGGAGATGTTATAACCTGCACTTGTTTTGAAGAATGTGGACACTTCAGGGATAGACGTCATCAAAGTATAATTAATATTTTCTTAAAGGATAAAATGGGGCAATGTGAAAAGCTGTTATTGTTCTGCTGACAAGGAAGTTAATGAGTGGGGGACTTTGCAGAGAGAATGGCAGCTGTGAGAACAGACAGTCTCCAAACATTAATCAGCATGGATTATTCACACTTAAAACCTGAGAATGCTGAAATTGTGAATGAACCATTTTGGTACAGAGCTCAGCTAGTGGCAAGTGGAAAAAAGATTTGAGAAAGTATTTCTGTTTATTTACCAGCTTCATGCAAATATTTATTAATCATGCACACTGATTTCCTAGCAGTGATCTTGCTTCGCTCTCTGAGCACAGATTTCCTAACCGACGTCCTTATAGAGCATGTTATGATCAGTGAAGTCAAAAACTTCCTCCATCGTCTAACATCTTAAACTTCTTGGCATTCCAACTACAGAAAATGACAATTAGCTTCAACCTAGTAACATTAGAGTCTGTGCACAACCAACTATACAGCTTCAGACTCAGGGTCTGTCTACAAGTGTAATACCAATGTTCAAAGTTTTGTGCTTTCTGCACTTTTTCAAACAACAAACCAGTTTCTTTAGGTACTTACTTCTTTTCAAATTTCAGATTTTTACTTTCAGATATGTAAATGAATACAACTATGAAAATCGACAAACTTGAACACAACTATGAGACTAGTTGATCGGCCTGATGCATGAGGCTGTCTTCATTTTATTCAAGTAGGGAGCTATGAAAAGGAATGAAATGTCAGTTATGATTTGAACATTTTTGCAAGATCTAGCCCAATCTCTTCTGTGCCAGTTTTGATAGACATCTGGTAGCGCTGGCATCTCAGATAATTCATTATGTATTTTATTTTATTTATTTTTTTTATCAAGGAGCCTTCAGACCACCCACAGTTAGCACTTAAGAGATAAAAAAAAGCCATGTCTGACCAAAAAAGTCAACACACATACATGCACACGTACACAATCATAGTAGACATAAAAATATGCACAATTCAGTGACATGGTGCATGTGTCAGATTAATTTAATACATATTTGAGATGGATTTCTACATAAGTTCATTAAAGAGTTGCATTGACATCACTATTAAATCATTGAGTTTGACTCAACTTTTCCTGTTAGGACTTAGTAATAGTTGCAATTAGGTTTTAGCTCAATGGTTGTGACGACACATCTACTCATTTTTAGCTATCATGCCCCTGCATGTTGTTTTGAAACGTTTACGTTTTCAAAAGTAAATTTATCTTTGATGGAAAAATTATTTTGTCCTGATGGAAAATCTTCAGGGCTTACTGAGCTAAAACACAAGACATATGTGAACATGCCTGAAGACGAGGCAAACAATGAACAAATCCGCAAACATGTAACCACTTGCTTCAACTTTACAATCTGGAAGTCTCTAATGAACTTTTCTAAACCCTCTGCAAACAAGCATACAAGTTGATGCAAATTCACATCTCCACTAGACTCAGAACCTTTCCAATCATTAGACTTTCTGCTTTTTTTTTTTTTTTTAACAAACCAGTTCCTCAGCGAAATGTCAGACTTTATTTTTACAAGCTACTCACAGCCATAAATAAGAGCAAAGAGATTCTAATAACATTTATGTCAAATTTCAGTGCTTTGGAAAAAACACTATTCGTAGGCCTTGAACATTTTCAGACTTAATCACAACAGAAGCAGAAATCTCAGTGCATTTCACTGTGATTTAATGGGATGTAAAATGATACATATACATGGTTTTCAAGGTGTTTTTGTTTAACAAAATATGAATAATATGTAATGTGTTGTTCATATGCATTCAGCCCCTTCATCCAATACATATTCAAAGCATCTTCTGCTGCAGTAACAGCTGCAAATCCTTTGCTGTATGTGACTGGCAATTTTACATATTTGAAGACTGAATGTTTCCCATTCTTTTGTTAGCAGCTCACGCTCAGTCAGTGTGAATAGAGAGTCTTTGAAAATCAATTTCCTGGAAGGTGAACATCCACCTTTATATGAAGTATTTTGCAGCTCCACTTTAATTTCATCAGACCACAGGACAAACCTCCATAAATGAAGCTCTTTACCTCTGTATGCATTTTCAAATTGCATATGGCTTTTCTCTCTGAGTGGTATTTCAACCCATGTTGGTACAGGATAAATTTCACTGTGGTTAAATCTGTCTAACCAGCTTAAGCAGCATCTTCAAAAGGTCTTTGTCTTTTGTTCTGGGGTCAGTCTGCACATTTCGGACCAAACTGTGTTCATCTCTGGGAATACGACGCGTCTCCTTCCTGAGTATTATGTTGGTTGGACATCACCATCGTGTCTTTACTTGCATATAATTGTTTGTTTGAACAAATGAAAGCGGCACCTTAAAGCATCTGGAAACGGTTCCCAAGGATGAACCAGATTTGTGTAGCTCCACACTTCTCTTCCTGATATCTTGGCTGATTTCCTTTGACTTTGATAATCATGTCAAACAAGAAAGCAGTGTGTTCCAGGTGTGGCCTTAATATACATCCAAAAGTGTTTCCCCCAATAAACTTTCATGTATCAGTTAACCAACAAGACGTTTCCAAAGCCATGACATCATCACCTGGGCTTTTGCTCAGAGGAAGAAATAATTTTGTTCTCCCCAAGATCTCTGACATTTAGCAAAGCGTGAGGACAAAATGTGTATGTGTCTTTTCGTTTGATGTATGTATGCATATAATGAACGGGAGAGAGCTACTGAAAATGTCCCTGCAACCTTTATTGTGCATCCCTTTGATAAATTTGTAAAACTGTTGCTGCCACAGGCCAGAGCGAGGGGACAAGTAAGAAGATGAATCTCTTGTCCTCACGCAAAGCAGCACTGCAACTGCAGTCAGCACTTGTGTTCTTGTCCAAGAGAGACAAAGGGAGCTCAGGACTTGCTTGTCCAGTTTTTTCACATTGACTGCTGAGCAGTGTGCATGCGAACAGCTTGTAAATGACAGAGGAAGCCAAGGTGTATTAAGATCAAATGCCTCGGGCCAAGGGAGTTTACACAGCCTGCTGCCATTAATCCGCCCTCTCAGATTTTTCAATCTGTTTCTACCATAACCATCCCAGTCAGGAGCAACTTTCTTGTGAAGCAAAGTAAAAAGGCTTTAAACAAATTGTTGATTTGCATTCTTGAACAACGTGATATATATTTTTTTCTGTTTAAAATCTTCCTGGAATTACTTGGGTGGTGTATCAGATCGTGTCATTGGAGTAGTAAATACATCTTGCTTTTCATTTGGTGGAAGGATGTGAAAATGATTTGCTTCTGTACAATGCAGACACAGAATGCTTCAGACATTTTCTTTTTGTGTGCATTATATGCACATTTATGTAACCAGAAGCTTAGCTTGCAGTTTCTGCGCTTCAGAGTCAGGAAGTGTTGTCAGTTTCAGTTTTTTCATCAAAGGACGAGTCCTTCAGTGAGATCATCAGTCAGCGGCTTCTTGAACAGCTTAATGCAGGATCACAGATAACATACTGATCAAGGGATTGGTGGCATTCTTTTGTCAGTGTTAATAGGTTCATTACTCATCAGAAAAGCTAAATTCTCAGGCGTCTTTGCAAAGCTATTACCAGCAGAGAGACATAAGGCGGCCTACAATCGGAAGAGGGTGCGTCCAAAGACAAGCACTAGAGGAGAAACAGGCTTCAGAGTAAACCGGAGAGTTTATAGCTCATGGCCTCAGGCACGTAGCTCAGATTTAAGAATGAGTTAGCGTGTCAAGATAGCGTGTATTGCAGCAGACCACGCCTGCACCTGTCAGGTGTTCTGTGGTATGCCTGGGTTTCGTGAGGGAAAACGTGTGCCTGTGTGACTTCATGCAATATGTGTGCATGTTCCCTCTGCTCGTTGCATGCATCTGAATTCTCCAGCGATGATAGACACAGGTGGTTTACCCAATGTTTCCAAGTGTAGTACATTCCCAGAACTAGCGAGAGAAAGTATTTTGTCATAGAGGGCCTTGGTTAACATAGGGATTTTTCTTATTTTTTTTTTTTGCAGACAAATAAAATCTGAATGTTGAAACTTTATGTCACCTTTAATTATTATACTTAAAAACCTGCCATTGTTTTTATTGTTTATTCTCTGGTTTGACACTCACTGTATGATGAGCATGAGTACCCTAAGCTTTAAAATTTGGTTAAATGCATTCTAATAAGGGAATTTATGTACACAAATGCTATATATATATATATATATATATATATATATATATATATATATATATATATATATATACACACACATATATATTGTTCTGTTTTATGGACAGCATGGGTGTATTTGCTACAAATGTCATCTTTAGTATTACAAGTTTTTCAACCACAATTTATATTTTGCTTCCCCTGATTTAAACTTTCTTCTCATCATCAATGGTTCGCAAGGCTTTCTAAAAGCCATTTAAAGCTTTTACACTAATTTATATAAAACCTTTCCAGCTGACAATTGGAGCATTTTGTATTGGGCGAGCATGAAAAACATGAAAATTGGTGGAGAAAAAAAGCGTAATTTCTTAAAAAGTGCCATTTTTAAAATACCAATAAAAATCAAAGCACTTCCAGACCTGAGAGAAATTATTAGAAATTAATTAAAATATTTTGAAATGTATTTTTAGCACTGGTGGCCTTTACAGAACTGCAGATTCACAGGAAAAGCAGTAGAAAGAGAATAGGGAAAGATGTGCAATGAATGGCCCATTAATCAAACCCGGGATTGCTCTGTTGAGGACTCTGTCCTCTCTATCAACTGAGCTTCTCATTGTCCCACGAAGCCAGGGCCATGAATCTCCACCTATAGTTTTTGTAGCCTTTTACTTAACAATATATATTCTGCTCAAGAATAAATAAACCCGAACACTTTCAGGACTTCTTTTTGCAGAACAAAGTCGTACCATTTTCTGTCAAAGACTGACGAATGCTGCGTGCATATCTGCATGTGAGCTCAGCTGGAGCTGTCACGCACAGGTGTCAGTCAGTGTGGGACCTGTAATTGATAATATATGCCTCTCCCCTTGCTTTAACTTGCCAATATAAACTGAAGGCTCAGGACCCATCTATAAACATGTATTATGTGCAACTGGTTCTGTTGATGCGTGTGAGTCTGCTGCAGGCAGGTGGATTTTTGTGATTGCAACAGAGATGAGAAGAGGACTGAAGCTGCACCTTAATGTATTCTAACATTTCTAACTTTTCCTCCTGGTCATCATAAAGATATGAGTACAACTGATTTAACAGCACAGATGTTGTCATTTAATGATGCGATGACTTTGATAGGATTTCACCTCGAAGTGAGGTTTTACTTATATCCACATTTTAGAGTTTTTTTTTCCAGAATTTTAGAATTTATTTACAACATATAAGGAAGGAAGATTTATTACTCCTACATTATAGCAGCTTTAGAACCTTCTAATAATATATAATATGTGAGCAAAGACAACGGGAGAGAATTTAATAGATGGTATAAAATATCATTTCAAAAATGCATATTGGCACATAATGGGGAATATTGAATGAAGAATGATTGTGAGGTGCATCATGGTATTACTGGATTATGTTCAGACTGTTTAGGTGGCAAAGAATGGACCAACATTTATATTATTTTAAGGTTCCCTTGAAATAAGGTTTGGTATACATGAAAAGCCCCAAAACATAATTATTATTTTTGTTTATAAAATTTGTAAGAAAGACCATAAATTATATAAGTCACAAATATAATTAAAGGTTTAATGTATACTGGTTAAAAATCGGTTACTTGCTACCTATTTCTCTGCAAGTTATTGCTGTGTCACATTCCCCAGGAAACAGGTGAAGTTCACAACAGCAAGTATTTTTTTCATGCAGAATCAATACAAAGGCACAAAACCAAAGTATTTTTTGCTGTCAGAATTGTCCTATTATAAATTGGTGAGGCTGGTTATTTGATGTTAAGCAGTATAATCTGCTTTTCACTTTCCGATCTGAAAAGTCAAAAATCATTTTTGTTGTCACCAGCTCTTTCACTAGTCTAAGTGTGAATACCAGTAAAATCAAAATCAGCATATTAAGACCGCAAAAATATATTGAAGTGAAGGGAAACCTTTTTTTTTAATATTTGAGAAAATGTAAAATATGTATTAACCTTCATTTAATATTTAAATTAAATTTTGTGTTACCTTCTGAAACCACCTAAATAGTAAATAGACTCATAACCCCATGTGTAATTTAATTAAGCAACTCTTCTGTGATGGCATTTTTTTCTCCCCCAGAAAACATAAGTGAAGAAACTTTCTTATGAAGAACAGGAGATACACCAAACAGGTTAGAAATAAAGATGAAAATAATTTTAAAGTACATTACTTAAATAATTACCTTTGAAACTGAAAACTGTTTATTCATTCAAACTGGAATTGCACAGTGTAAATTATGCCAATAACTGACTTCCTAATTTAACTATTTCAAAACCATGAATGATTTTAGCTTCACTTCACATTTATGTGCTTCTATAACTTTGGTCTATTACCCTGCACCCTCCAAATATTTTATGTTCAAATTTCAGATAATACTCTAAAATATGCCATGTTGTCTGGTCTGTATCAAACATGAACTGACTTTATGTTATTTTAGGCGACAACCATTTAAAATAAAGAGATTCCTTTCATCTATGTGTCCCCTCTCATGGTGGTTTCTTTGAAGCTTACCAAGAAAAAAAAAATAGGTGAGTGATAAAATCGCAGCTATGTCAACCGTCTCTGAGAACCTGCATCAAAAGCTTGCTAATGTTTCTTGAAAGTTAAACAAGATGAGCTATTTTTAATGTGTACGTGACAGAAAAACTGACGCACCAGCAAAGGGTTCCACCTGACGTGATAAGTCATCTACTGGATTTACTTTGTAGCTCAAAAATAGAACAAGTTTGAATCAGGTTTTTATTTATAGGGGCTTCCCTTATCTACTTATAACAATAAAAGGTGTTCCTAAAATTTGACAAAGTTTTTCTGAGTGAATAGACGGAAGGTTTATGTTTATTGAAGAATAATTTATGTGCACAAAATGGTTTTGAAACCTCTTAGATGACAGAAACTTTAAGGCAGCAGGAAATGTGGGAAGACAGATTGGAAACGGCATGAAACAAAGAATACTTCCCCCAAAATAAAGGCCTTCACTGTTGTTATTACCACCAGGCTATTCCAAAGTTTAAAAATTATTTCAGTACGTTTATGTATTGTTCTTTTTCATAGAACTCATAAAATTTCTATCATGTTCCTGTAATAATGTCATATTGCAAAGTTGGCTCTTTTGCTCTGCTGCCTGATTACCCAAAGAAACAATAGGGAAGCATGGCTCAAAGTGATATGATCATCATATTAACTCCCTGTTGATGCCCTTGAATACATTCAAACACACTCCAAGTTTATGGACTCTTCGTTTTGATCACACTCATGCACTGCACACTGCACACATTTACACACGTACACACACACAAACAGAATCGGACCTTTTGGAGCAGCAGTAACATCGTGCAAGAGATGCATTTATGGGTGGCCGCAGTGTGTCAGTGCGGAAATTCCTTTCATACTAGGAAACATCTGGCTAAGCTTTGGGAGTTGTATCTTTATTGTCATCTAAAGATGTCAGCAGATAGTTGCACAACTTAGCTCATTGTACAACATATCTGGAGTCTGGCATCCCATGAGTTTGGGTTGAAAATCTGATGAATTTAGTTTTTTATGGTGCCAGGAGTCTCGGAGGACTTTGGACTTGTTTTAAAAAGCAGCGTACCAAATGCCAGCAAATAACATGTTTCTCAAAACCATCACTGAGTGTGATGGTTTTCAGAGGGAAACTTTATTAAGAACTTCACAAATACACCAACAGCTTTTGCTTCACCATCTTCTCAGTGCTGAGTCACAGAAAAGGGTCAAATTAATTTAATGTGTGGGTTCCACTTTTGAAATTAAATTACTGAAATAAGTTATCTTTTAAATTAGATTTTCACTGAGATACCTGTTTAAATAAATATAGGGTTGATTTTTCTTATACTGCTTCCTGCATTTCAACAGATGCAACAGGTGTATTATTCGCAATGCTACTTGTGCAGTGTGAACTCTGTTGATTCTGCCTCTGCTGTCCCCTACAGACTGAGAGTGAAGCTTCCCATTGCATGACAAGCAGTGAAGGAAATGAGATCATCTCTTTCAGTCCCTTGCCTTTCTCTTGCTGACACGGTTTTCAAATTGTTTCACGTTGTTTTTCCTGATCCCTGTTGACCTGCTGCAGATTGTACTGAGAGCTGTGACCGCACGGCAGGGGGCGGAGCTGTCAGGTGAGAAACCTGTAACACGCACGCAAAGGTACTAGGACACGAATACACGGTGCATGTTTCATATCAGAAAAATCCATGTAAAAATGCATTTCTTTTGTTTTGACTGAAGGATAAAGAACAGCAGAGTCTTCTGTGTCTCACGTTAGCATCATTCTTACTCTTGAGAGTTTAATCATTTCTTTTGCAACTCTCTATTTTCTATGTTGAGGTAGTTTTATTTCATATTATCGGTTACAACAAATAGTAATTCTTTTTCATTAACCTCTGAAGATACAACACTTTACAATGTCGTTGGATCTCCATCATAAACTTCATTTATTTCAAAAATCTTATATAAAAACTTAAACTCATATATTATGTGGACATTTACACAAAGATGCATATATTTAAAGTAGATATATATCTAAGAAAACATTTAGAGTGTTACATAAACCCACGCACACACACACACACACACACACACACACACACACACAGTACCTAGCTGGGACTCCTTTTGTCTGCTGTGATAAGGAAGTGATCAACCTCTGGCACTCCTGAGGCGTTAAGTAAACCCAATTTGCTTTAATAGTGGCCTTGGCGGTCTGCATTGGCTCTGATGTCTCTTATCTTCATTTTTGACAACACTTTATAGATTCTGGATGAGGATTAGTTCAGGCAACTTTTGAGGCCAAACAAGCACCCTGATGTATGTTTGGCATTGCCTTTGGCAGAGGCCCTACTATAAAAAGACATCAGCATTTCCATAAAGCTTGTCAGTAGAAGGAAGCAGGAAGTGCTCTATGACTTTCTGGTACATGGTTATGCTGACTTTGGACATGCTTAAATACAGTAGGCCAAAGTCTGCAGATGGCATGGCTCTCCAAACTGTCACTGAATGTGAAAATGTTACTAACTTAAAGCAAATAAGGCCAGGTAAGAGGCTTCTGATGTTGCTCCTGGTTCAGTAGTAAGATTGACTACAGCCAATTCACCTCTTCACTTTTGAATGGATGTTTCTTCGCTGAGGTCACAGCCAACATTTGTGTGTGGAGCCCATAAGCATAGAAAAGGGTCTGGAAAATAAATACTAAACACCCAACTCGGGATTATATGGCAGACATCTGCAACTGATTTGACTAGACATGCTAGTTAATTAACATAGCTCTGATTATATTTTGACTCGACACAATTACCTATTAGAGATGTCTCCAATTACATTCTGAGTAGTATAAATGACATCTGACTTGCTGTGAAGTTGTATGGAGCCTACAATTCAAGATATCTATAAAAGTTCATATTAGCAGTTAGATTATGACTAGTCATAAGTAACTTTGAGATATTTAGCTTTTTGTTCTGACAATTCATAATTTCAGTTAAATATATCTTAAATAACATCAATATTAGAAATATCTTAGATGTGCTTTTAGATAGACAATACATAAAACTCAACTAGCAGAAACTAAAATGCAAATATCTCGAAAGCAATAACTAGGCAAAACTAACTTGGCAATATCTAGAACTGTCTTTTTGACTTTAAGATGTCTTGAAATGAACAAGAGATGTCTTCAATTTTTTTTAATCTAGACAACTTTTCTAGTTCAGATATTGTGAAGTAGCATTCTGACTGATATCACTGATATCTTGAACAATTATTCTGTCTGGTCAAAATGTTCCAGATTTGCTTAGCATTTGGAAATTTTAATGAAAAAGAAAGCAAAGTGAAATTCCTCCTTTGTCACTTTCGGAATGGGTTGATAGAAGCACTTTTAGCTTTTGACACACAGTGTAATGTGTGTGTCAGAAGAAAAATGAATGGAAATATCTTTGCTGATTTTCGAGGCAGTCTTCAAGTTCACAAAGTTCGCCTTTTCCACATATCCCATATTTAGCTCTTTCTGGATTGTGGCATTTTCTGAAATTTTTTAAATTCTGTAGACAAATGTTTGGACAGCTCAGTAGTACAGTAATTCAAATGTCTAAAATTTTAATTTTGACTACTTATAATTACGTTTTCAAAAACTTGATTTGTATTTGTATTATGTGTGATCCTTCATTTTAAATATCTTGAAAGGTATTTTGATTCAACAAGATATAATTAAAGACATATTTTTGTTCTTACTAGTCCGAATGTAAATGGACATATCATTCAGGATAGTCAGAATATACTGATGTGTATCATATTTTTAAATATCTGGAAAGTAATTCCATATAGATAAAAAAAAAAAAATAAAATTAAAAAAAAAAAATTATGCTAAAACTGCCTACCATATAAATCACTATGATTGACTTTGAACTGTTTTATTCATTGCTGATGTCGAACCCAGGTAAGATCTGCATAGACTATCCAACATGGTCAACCCAATAACATTAAGTTGAAGTAACTTTTCCCTGTTGTTACCCAGCACACTTTTTCCTTCCACCCAACTTTCCATGAATATTTTGGATATGCTGCTGTTTGAACAAATTAAATGTTGTGCTTTCATAAGTTGTAAGCCATAGAAAGCCAAATTAACATAAATGAATTATTAAAATATAATACTGTGTGTAATGAATCTGCTTAACACATGTGTTTCACTTTTTTAATTAAAATACTGAAATAACTCAGCTTTTAAATTAATTGAGATATTCCTGTATGTTTAAATACATATAGGACTGTTTTTCTTGCGCTTTTCTCTGCATTTCAGTAGATGCAACTGGTGTATTAATCCTGATGCTACAAGAACTTTGCCTCTGCTGTCCCCTACAGACTGAGAGTGAAGCTTCCCATTGCATGACAAGCAGTGAAGGAAATGAGATCATCTCTTTCAGTCCCTTGCCTTTCTCTTACTGACACGGTTTTCAAATTGTTTCACATTGTTTTTCCTGATCCCTGTTGACCTGCCAGAGATTGTACTGAGAGCTGTGACCGCACGGCAGGGGGCGGAGCTGTCAGGTGAGAAACCTGTAGCATGCACGCAAAGGTACTAGAAGACAAATAAAAAGTGTGCCTGCATATTTCATATCAGCAAAATCCATGTGAAAATGCATTTGTTTTGATTGCATGATAAAATATAGAAGAATATACTGGAACTCTTCATCAGCATTGAAACTTTAAAAATACTCCAATCCAACAGTGTGAACCAGATAGTAGCATCTGTCTAAATCTTGAAAGTTTAATTATTTCTTTTCTTTACTCATAATTTGGTAGTGTGTTGAAGCACAAACAGTCCCTCACTAACTGAATATGGCCAATGATCACCCTTCCAACTCTTTCTATTCAAATGCCCTGACCACTGACCTCTACCTTTTCCACAATCTATATACTGCAAGAAAAAAATATCTTGCCACATTAGTGTAAAGGAATGATGCATGTGAATTTTTGACATATTTAACTCCTTCTGAGACATTGAAGAAGTAGATATTTATTTACATGGGAAATTAATTTGACAAAACAAATGAAAACCTCACTGGAAAAAGTTAAGATCTTGGAAGGATTTTTTTTTTTTTTTGGAGTTTATTAGTAACTTATAGCACCCTCTGCTGGCAGAACTGCGTGCTTTATGATTACAAGTTGTTAAATGTGGAAGATCACTGCTTTACAATTTGATTTACCTCACAAAGCTTTCTCAGCTGGGTTTGGCTCTAAAGTATCTAACCTGTAATTTCGGGAATTGCTTTGAAGTTTGAATAACAAAAGCTTTCATAAGAAACATTCTTTCTCAGTGAACAATTTTCTAGTTCCAGTTATTTATATGGAACATCTTGCAAAATAGGAACAAGTATTGTTGTATTCAATTTATTAGATTTGTTAAATATTCGCCAAATACATACAGATGTTGGCGCTAGTGCGACTGCTGTAAGAAAAGCGTTCAAATAAACTTATCTTTCATTACAGCAGCATTAAGTCACAGATTTTCTTTTAGAACAGTCTAAAAGTTGATTTAAGAACTCATTTGTTTTGCTCTTGACTAAATCCCCACCGGAGGATCTAATTGTACCTCTGCTGTCAATATTCTCTACACCCTGATTGATCTCCAATGGTCAGAACTCATGTGACTGGAGTGTGCAGCAAGAGTGACCTTTGACCTATTTGCACAATCTCTCTAAATCACACAAAGTTATTTCTTCTTACTCATCTCACAGTTTTCCAGATGAACAAGATGATCGTAAAAGAAGTTTGATTTTGTGACTGTGTGGATTTGCTTTGGGCCATTATTTTTCTAAAACACTTTCACACACGTTCAGTTTTCTGGAAGAGGCGACCACAATTTTTCTTTTAATATCCTGGAATTTGGGGTAAATTCAAACAAAAAAAAAAAAATGGCATTGCATGCATGTCCCACCCTTTACGCAGGTATTTATGGGTTTTTCATTCCTTTGCAACTCATTCTGATCTACTTTCAAATATTTAAAATAAAAACCTCCAGAGAAAGCAGTCTCATGTTTAGTATTAGCCATGAAAGCAAGGAATAAAATAAGATTATATATATATATATATATATATATATATATATATATATATATATATATATATATATATATATACATCTCAGATATTAAGTTTTG
>NW_015112983.1:22853-57139 GCF_001443285.1 Poecilia latipinna
TATTAGAAATAAAAAAAAAAAATAAAAAAAAATTATATATATATATATATATATATATATATATATATATATATATATATATATATATATATATAAATTCAGCTTTCAGATTAAGTTTTGTTTCACACTTTTACCTTTTCATAAAATCATAATCAAAAGAATTCAGTATGGTACCTTGCAGCAGCTTGGAAAACTAAAAGAAAAATACTATTTTCAAAGTTTTCTATGATACATCTGCCAGGTTTGGATTATATCTAGGAGACAACATGTGCAGTCACCAACCTGTTTACATAAACAATACAATTTAAAATAAAATACTGAGTATAAAAGTGTATTTTAAATATCAATTGTGTTATATTATTTACATATAAAAATGTCAGTAACCATATTTTGTATTTAATTCCTGCATCATAATGTTAAAGCAGCAGATGCCACCAGTTTTTACTTGTTGCATAGAGTTTTTTTTTTTTTTTTTTTTCTAATGAAAAATGAAGCCCCAATTGATGATTGTACAATTACAACAACACAATTCTCATGAATCTCATGAAATATTTCCTGAGTTTGCCTCAGAGAACGGCTGCAAAGGTCAAACCTCCGCACTGGACACTGCAGGTGCAGAAAAGGCAAACCGTGCAGATCCAAGGTTGCATTTTTTTTTTTTCTTTTTTCATAACTGATGCCCCCGCAGGCAATTCATCAGTGGCAAAGCAGAGCTTCCATGCACGGACACAGGAAGAGGAAGAGATGCAGACGATAAAATTCATCGTTTGAAGTGGTTCAGCTCAAAGGCAGAGCTCAGAGGCTCAGACAGGCGGGCTCATATTGTATCTTTCTCACATGATGTCCTGCACGCACAGGCTTCATACACACCCACAGAAATGAAAGGCAGCAAAACTGTGTTGGCAGCAGTTTGAGAGAGAGAGATTTTAAATGTCTGCTATCTCTAATTGGCACAGTTTGAAGCGCTGTCAGAGTTCCAACAAGACTCATTGCTCCACACAGTGACATGTTCATTTCCTGGGAGGTTGCTGATGGGGTGGGGTGGTTCTGAACAAAACTAAAAGGTAGGCACTGGGTTTGGTTCTCTGGCCTCGAATGAATGAATGACGATCTCTGAGCTGGCTGTGAAAGGCTCAGGTTTTGAGATCTCCTTGTCCAGAAGACCATTCAACAAAATCCTCCTCCCCGCTGGAATGAGGAGGACTGTCTAGGGAGATTCCCCTCCGCTCGCCGAACACCTTCTCCTGGAGCTCAATGATGTCATTGCGGATGTCAGCCATCACTAGCAAAAGGAAGTCGAAGGAGCCAGGTGGTCCCTGTAAAAAAAAAAAAAATCATATAAATAATTATCATGATTGTGAATATATGCATGTTTTAAACCATATTGTAGAACATGGTCAGTACAGTGGACACCTATTCAAAACTCTGCATTAAGGTTACTGTTTTTGACTCTAGATGTCGCTGCATACACTGCCACCTACTGGGAAACCAGTGTAAATTCACAGACAATTTACTGAAACTCGCATGGCCCAAAGGCAGACAGAAATACCCAGGTAATTGCTAGGTACATATTTCTTTTACTGAGTGGAAATCCCAGTCAATCGTTTTTTCAATTACAGTAAACATCATGCATCACTGCCTAGATTTTATCACACGATTCTACCATTATAACTTTTATTCAAAAATCCCCAGCGGTAGTTATTTTCTCAAGCTGATAGCACATGGTATAAAACACCTGTAGGGAATGTAATTGGACTATGGTAATATCTCAGTAAAAATGAGCATGGTGTTAGTGATAGGGTCTGCAGATGCCTTTAAAAACAGGAAGGATTGGGATGTGGTGAATGTCTGATTCCAGATTCAGAAGTAGCAGAAGAGGCTGAGGATTTGAGATCAAGGAATTCACTTGGTTATACTCACAGGGGGTCCACTGGGTCCTGGAGCTCCTCTGTCACCCTGTTGGCAGGGAACAGCAAAGATGAACCAGTTTCTCTCAACTCCTTAGAGACTGAACGTGGTACAGAGTATATTATCACACATGCAGAGCTTCACTTGGGGATTTAAGAGTCAAAGTGGCTAAAGATGAATAAGAAACAGTACCAATCCAATAATGCAAGCTATCCATTTGTGCTCACTAAATATTAAAATTAAATACATAATTACAATTTATAGGTTTGATTTGGTTGGACCAGCCTAAATCTAATCCACATGAAGTCAACTGAATCAATGGAACTTGTATAATATCTACTCATTTATTTATTGTACGCTTTGCTAAGAATCAACAAATGACTTTTGTGAAGAACTGCTGCCGTTGTACTGCAAATAAAGTGAATACACCTGAACTGAGTTGGGCTTTTATTAAGTAAGTATTTAGTAAGTAATTGTACACAAAATGGACCTAATGGTTGCTAAGTAAGGATCTGCAAGTTATGCTGTTCAACTCAGAGTTTGTGGTTAGTGTTTATATGCTAGAGGGTGATTTATTTTATTTTTTTTATACAATTTTATGCATTATATGGATGTAGAGCAGTCAGATCATTGCATTAATGCAACAGAGGCACCAGATGGCGACTGCAGCTGCACATAAATGCAGAATCAAGAAGAGATATAAAATTAAAAACAAACATCTACTTTCACAACCTTTAATCCGTCTCTTCCTGGAGCCCCGGGCGGTCCCTGTTAAAATGATAAGGACATGGTATTTTTCAGCAATTTTGACTTTATTAAAACATATTCACCAAACGAGCACAAATCATCCGCAGTGCAAGTAGAGAGTTTTTTTCTGTAGCTTTGTCACATACAAAGCAGCCATATTGGATTTTGAAGTGGTGGATTGACTTATACCCTCCCTGATCTTCTAAATGCTGTTACGTGACTTTTGGATTTTATTAATCAGTCTCAGATTAAGGGAGTCAGCATACAAATATAGCCAGAATTTAAAGAATTGTATTCATAGGTTAGTTTGAAAACTCTGAATTCATTTTCATTCTACAGCAATGCAAAATGAAGTGTTTTCCCATCACACAAAAACCCAGTGAGACATATTGAAGTTTATAACTGTTGTAGCCGAAATGTGGAAAATCTTTAGGGAGATGAATACTTTTTAAAAGCAGTGTATTTTGCAGAGAAATCTTGTGGCATCCTTCTCCACTGTTCTAACAAACTCCACAATGAAATCCTCAGTTCTTTAAAAGACTCAAAGATCTGACTTGTTTTATTTTACCTGCAATGATCACTGAAATGTGTGTACTAATGGAGAAAACTCCTCTCTCTGTTTCAATGTTGTTCCATTGTGCCTGGTGAAAGGTTGCAAACGTTTTATTGAAATATAAAGTAACGCATGTGAACTGAAGCAGAAAGAATATGGACCTGGGGTATTTTGGGGGGAATAATTGTGTCATAAACTCATCATGTACTCTAGTTTTATGATAAGCAGGTGTGTTTGATTCAGGTTTTGATCTAATGCATATTTAATGTTCTGAATTAGTGACCTACACCGTAGATTGTTTTTTTATTTTTCTTACCATTGGTCCCCTGCGGCCCCTCTTTATGTGTCTGAGATCAGGTTCTGGTCCCATGGGCCCCATGTCTCCCCGTGGACCCCTTGGACCAGGTGGACCTCTTTCCCCTGGATCCCCATTGCTTCCTGGATCTCCTGGGTGCCCTGTTGAAGACAGCCAGATTTTATTTAATGGAGGAAAAGTAAAATGGAGGAGTGGGTGGCAATATTAAAGTAAAAAAGAAAGTGCCATTCTAATTTGTCTAAATAAAATCATTTTCATGACAACTACTATGGTTTTAATCTCTTCCATAAAATGTGGTAACACTTTATTTGAAGGGGGGTGAATAAGACTGTCATGATACTGTCATAAACATGACATAACACCTGTCATGAACATGAATAAGCCTTCATGACTATTTATGACTGTTGTCATAAAGCGTCATTCGGTAAATTATGACACTTTTAATACAAAGTTGACGTTATTCAAAATGTCTTTGTTATGACAACTTGACATTAACCAAGAAATCATACCTTTAATAACATAAAGTTACCTGATTTTTAAAGTGCAATCAGTAATACTTTTATAACAAATTTATATCAGTAATGATTTATTGGTTAATGTCAAGTTATCATAACAAAGGCATTTTAAATAATGTCAACTTTGTATTAAAAGTGTCAATTTACCGAATGACGCTTTATGACAACAGTCATAAATATTCATGAAGGCTTATTCATGTTCATGACAGGTGTTTATGACAGTGTCATGTCAGTCTTATTCACCCCCCTTCAAATAAAGTGTTACCAAATGTTTTACATATGTAGCGTTTGAGTTGTCACAAGCACCCTTGTCATTTCATTCTTACCTGGGAGACCAGGAGCACCTGGAGGGCCAGGTAATCCAGGAAGACAGGGGCTGTCCGTACTTTTTCCTGCTCGAATCGGCTTGTTGTTGTTTGCCAGTCCAGATACCTGCAAACACACCAGAAGATGAATATGTTTTTGGAAGCATCAGCTGTCTCTGCTGCCTAAAGTTAAATTCGAGTAAGAGTCATCTTAAGCCATGACATTAAGCTCACTTGTCATTCCTCAGCATAAAATTAAAATGTTCTTATGATATCTTTGGCTCAAGCGCTTTAAATGTGGCAGATTTCCTACCTGGTTGTGCGACTGTGTGTTTCCCAGCCGCAGCTTGAGTTGGAACAGGCTGCTTTTCATGTTCATGAAATCTTGACACGTGAACGAGCAGGAACCAGCACTCATCAAAGTGTCGGACTTTCCCGAAGAACTCACTGCACGACACAACAGACATTCTTTATCTTCTGTTTGGTGAAAGCCGTCCATTTAAACAGGATATGCACTACTAATGCTTTTGTAAACACGACTTTGAGTCATAAGAATGAGGCGAGTTGCTACTTGTGTTTTAAAGAATCTGTAAACAATGCAGGTTCATCGTCGTACTTTTCTCAGGACTAAGTTCCCAAAAGTAAGAAGTTTTTAAAATGCACAATCTTGTGTTTTCCCAAATACGAAGAAGGTTTCTCCATTGCATTTTAAAGGATCTCTGTTATTTTTTTTTAGAATTATATGTTCAGGTTAATTGTCAAATGTAGTCCAAATTCCTTTAAAAAAATGGGAAATAGGCCTTTATTTTGGCACCATTTAAAAAGTTTTAAGACAGATTTCAACTTTAGTATCACTAGTAGCAAAGATGCATAACCTTTACAAAGCTGAAACTATACAAAACCCTGAGGGGCGTCACAATTTTTCCTTCAATGTTCTGTGAATGGTAAATCAAACCTAAATGTAGTGCTCACTGGACATACAAAGGTACAAAACTTATTCAGCGCACAACTGAGAGATAAAATTGAACTCTGTGGTGTGACTCATAGTAACAGTCAACTATGGGCTGTAGATAACAATTATCAAGTGGAAGAGACAAACAATATATGCCAAAGATATTTTATATATGTTTAAAGTGCTCAGATCAGTTTCAGAAAACATATGTCAACTCACAGTTGTGCACTAAGATACAGGACCGCTGGTCTGATGCCAGGATGTAACCGGTGCGACAGCGGCACAGAAAGCTCCCAACTGTGTTCACACATTCATGGTCGCATAGACTTTTACCAGAGACCTCACACTCATTGATGTCTGTAGGCAGATCAAAACATGCAAAGAGACAAAGAGCGGAGGTCCAGCTATAAACTGCGACATGAAAACCAATAAAAATCACCAAGATGTCTGATATTTTACATGCATAATATAATTTACACAGAAAGAGGTTGTGGAGGCTGAAGCTAGAGGTGTTCATTGTTCAAATAAAATCAAAATTTTTGTGTTATTAGAGACAATACGTTATAGGTAAACCAAGACAGAGAGAGGCATACTGACCCATGCAGTAGGGAGACTTGTGGGTGCGGTGTCTCTCCCTATCGAAGCGATAACCTGGGTAACATGTACAGACGACTCGACCAAAGTTGTCTGTGCACTGCTGCTCACAGGGTGACGCGGCGCACACATCCACACCTGAAGACGATAAGAGAAGACCGACTCATCTCACTGCTGGGAAACGCTCCAGCAGCTCATGGAAGAAAATATCAAGCCAGTCAAACTTGCACGACTTATTAACGAGCTAAATTCCCCCTTTTATTGTGTCACACTACAAAGATCAGAAGGGAAAAAAATGTAAAATGAAAGAAGTATATGAGTACTACAACTAAATACTTTAATACTTTAAGACTGTTACCGCAGTGTTGAGCTGGTTAGTGTTATTTCAGCTTAAAGCGAACATGAAATCTATAACCTGACCCCTAAGGGCCTCATTTTTGAAACTGCTGCTGCCTTTAACTCTTTAGATTTTGTAACAGAGCCAGACGGTAATGTTTAATTTTCTGAAAGTAATATTCTCCCGGTTTATGTCCATGACGTTTGATTTCACCACAATGCAGATTTTATTGAAATCACTCCATTACAAGCGCTTGTTTTCAGCCTGGAGGCACAGCACCATCTAGTGGCTGATGCAAAATAAATGTCCTCCTTTAAATATAATAGAACTAAGCTAAACTTCAAAGTAGCCTTGATCTATAGTTTATTAGTATTTCTGGAGATCTTCTAGAGGTTTTATTTGAAAATTTTAAATGTTTTAATTTACTTCCTGACCAATTTCAGAGAAAGTAAAGAAATTCCTCTGACCCTTTCAGCATAGTTTACACATGAAAGACTGCCTCTAAAACATGTTGTAAAATCACAACCGAAAAATTTGAATATGAGTTCTGATATGCTCATTTGTTAAATTTAAAGCACCACGGAAAATTACACCCAGCTAGTAAACATTCCTTTCATTAACCACACCTTTCTACATTAACATAATGTATCTTAAATGTTTTCATTAGCTGCAATCATCATATAGAAATAAATGCTTCAAAACATCAGCTTGCGTCTGTAATCTGCAGTTAGACAGAAGTGTGCATAAACTGAATAAAAAGACGCATCACTTTTGTTTCCTCTCAGACAAAACTTCTCTTGTTTTAGATCAGCTGGAATTTTCTGCAGTTATTTCCATTTGCTCAATTCCACATTAGTGAGAACAGATCAGTGTATGGTTTACCTACTTTCAGGTATGCACTGGCCCATCACAAACCTGAATCCATCACAGCACTTCCTCCTGCAATACAAGACAGAAGAAAATTAAATGTTGGTCCATTAGCATGATCAGGAAACAAATTGTCTTTTTCAAAAGAACTTATTCTACTGGGTGAGGTTGTTTTTTTTTTTGTTTGTTTTTTTTTTGTCTGTTCCTATAACACAGTGCATTAATTTGCAAATGATAACAATAGGTTTTAGCATAGCTATATAACATAACTCATATTTTTAAAACTTAATTAGTCACAGCATGACAGTTAAAAAAGATTTCAAAAGAATAAAATTGCATGAATGAACAACACGAGTATCAAAATAGGCAGCATAAAGACTTCCTTATATCCAGACAAAACCCCACTGAGAAGCACATTTTTAGGCTGTTGAATAAAAAGTAAACACAGAGTAAACTGTTGTGCTAACAACTGCACTTGTGTTAAGAATAGCAGCAGAGAGACGTGTTGATATCTCACATCTGGAAGTCAGAGGACAACAGACCACACAGAGGGATGTGTGCAGCTGACGGAGTGACCTATAGATCATTTACAGTAAAGCTGTGGAGATCTGGGGCACCAAACGCACTCATTAGGAAGTCCGGCTTGCAGTTCACTCACCTTTAAACTGAGTGAAAGCTGCTATACTAGTGGAATGTGTTTTTCTACTTTCAAATTACTGCTGTGAAAGGCATAGTAATTATCCACAAAAAAAGAACAAAGTTGCTATTGTTATAGCTTGTCTGATTTCCTGTCATGAAAATTGTAATTTGTGCACATCCATCCATCCATCCATCCATCCATCCATCCATCCATCCATCCATCCATCCATCCGTAAATTAGTAAATAAATGATGAAAACATTGTCGTCCTTAATTATTTACAGTGAAACATTTTATATATTTGTCATTCATTTATATACATTTCTGTGTCTAATTTAATTTTCATTTACTTATTTACTTTTGAACATTCACTTATGTATTTTTTTCAGTTTTTAACAAGTTAAAACCTTCAAAATTTACTTCTTACTTTTTGGGTTACTTTCTCGTTTGGATATTTAATTTTTTATTGACTTCTCCATTTGGTTACTTACCTACAGCCCTTAATTGTCCCTTCCCTGTTTTATTAGATTCTGTTACAGACCTCCATGTACTAATTAGCCTGCCACTGACAAGCCATATGAAGAAGAAGAAGTTCACAACATTTCCCTCTGATTGCTGTAGGTTGCAGTTGCAGAGCATGTATGGTTACTCTCCTCAGAGAGGTGGGGATCACAAGGGGTGGGGTGTTTTATATGAAGAATTTTTCTTTTTTTCTTTTTACCACAAATGATTTATAATGTTTGGAAATGACACTCGTCCAGCCAGCCCACAACAATTCACCACACTTTACAGACGTTACAGCTGGAAAGAAAAAGCGAGGAAGTGGCTTAGAAAGTGGCCACGGTACAAAGATTGCACATGAAACTCATGCAGACATTTGAGCAAGAGGCAGAGGGGGATCTAAAATGATGCCCCATCTACAGACCTCTCTTCGATAGAACATTGCTTTTATTGTCCTCCATGCAGCCTCCCTACAACTTTAAATCACAGTGAGTCCCCCTCTATGCCTCCTTCTTGTGAATGAAAAATAACTTATAAAACACAACGGCTGGCCTGCACTGATGAGATCCAGATGAGGGTAGCTTTAATCTGCAGCTTGTAGCTGGGAGTGTTGAGAAGGTTGGATAAGGCCAGACATGGAGGTGAGGTGGAGAAAGGGGAGGGTTAACGCTGAGATTAAGACTGACACTCATTCAGTCAATCTGTCGATCCATCCGTCAGTCAGTTGGTCTTCTGAGATGAGTTAATGTGTTACAGATGCTGAAAGGTCTCCACTTTACATGAATATAAATGTTTATCTGGTTTATGAAGTCTGCCTTTGATTTGTATTATTTCTCTGATAGGACCACAAAAGTTTCAAGGAACAACCTTCTGCAATTTATCTCATTTTCAGTTTTTTTGGATTTGTTCATTTTAAAGAGAAGATGCTGCTCCTTGAGAGCCAGAAAATTGTGCATAAAGGTCTGCCTCACTCACATGTTGAGGTCACTTTGACCTGTTTCTTCTGCAGAGTTTGAGTCGTCTGAATTTCTCCTTTCCCACAATAATCCTCCCTGAAATTCTTGAGGTTTTTCTCATGAAGTGTTCGTCAAGTGGGCACTCTTACGTGCTGTCGGATGACTTTATGTGCTGCTGGCTTGGTTTTGTGTGCATGCTTCTTTCAAAAACAACAACAACAAAAAAAAAACATTTTGCTACAGAGATTTTATTCCATTTGCCACTTCGAATGTGGGTAGAGCTGGGCAGCTATATATAATAAGACATAAGAAAGAAAAAGAATCCTAACCTAAAGAAACATAATCAACACAGTAGACTTAACTTTGACTGCATGTACATATGTCAAAGGGCATATATCTTCATTATATCATATATTCATATATTGAATAACTGAGTCTTTATATCATAAAATTGGCAAAATTGCTGGAGAACTTTTTAGAGGTTGCAAAAAATAGAGAAAGAATCAGAGGCTCACTTTACAGTATGACAATTACTCTAATTATACAGACTTTATGTGCAACAACTTAATTCAATTGTGCTTCTGCAGCAAGACATGAAAAATGTTCACAGAGGTTCTTCATCACATATAACTGAGTTTGAGCTATTTTGAGAAATAAACCTGAAGAGACGTATCCCACAAGACCAGCAGCTGCCCCAAAACGTCTAATGGGCAGAAGAGTGGAGTGCAGGATCAACTCTTTGTGCTTTTGCTTTTGGAAGGTGAATGGAAACTGTTTAGAGAGCCTGTAGGCCAAATCAACTTGACATAAGCTCTGAAAAAAAGTTCAAATGAAATATAGGTTACTGTTTTGGAACTCCATCTGTGTGTGTAAAAATGTTTTCTGTTAGAAGATTTTTATTGGCATCAAATGCAGACTATTAGTCTCATTTAAAGGCAACATTACAATATTCTAATTCCCAAGTGATGTATGAGGCCTGGGATATTATCCCGTAACGAGGTGGTGCAGCCTTTTAACGTCAGTCAGGATTTATTAATTAAGCTAAGCACAACTCTAACAAACTGTCTCTCTGCCAGCGTCCTTTTCCACATCCTCTCAGCAAACTTTGTTTGAGATTTAAGACATGCATACATAGATTTAGGCCAATGTCAGCATTGTATTTCTCTGATCATTCTAAACTTTCACTGGATGTTGACATAATTTCTTTTTCTCCATTTGGTTCTTCCCTCTTCTGCTCTGACTGACATATTATTGGCCTAAAGTTGCTCTCTCTTTGTGGGGGTGACCTGCTGGCTCCTACCATTTCATGCAAAGGAAAATCCATCAAGTTCAGTTAGACTTAGACCAGGACATGTCCAACCTGTAACAGCTGCTTTTATATGAAAGAGTCTTTATTGCATGATTGGTTGCATTCATTTAAGTTATTTAAACAGTGCAAGCCACTATTATCCTAAGTTAGAGTGAAATACTCTGAACGTTTCCCATTAGCTTCAGGTAACCTCGGACTGATTCACTGTTTTTGCTTAGATGACTTTATATTTATAGGGAATGGATTCAATCTGATCATGTATTTCTACTGAGCTGAGTCAAATAGAGAAGCTCATCTCCAGCAGGCGGATGGGCTAAGTGTAAGACCTCAACAGAACGTTACACTAGAAGAATGTTATATGTCTTATTTTGGCCCAAAAATGTAGATAACTTTTTATTTAATAGCAAAGTTTTGAACTGCACTGCCTTGCATGCATAGATCTAGAAAATTTTCAGAACATTTTCAGATTTTACCTGTTTTTTACATATTCAAACATATCTTGATACACCAAAAAAGAGTGTGACAAGGAAGTGAAATAGGAAGGAAATAGTTTAGACTTGGTATCCAAATTCTCTTTCAAACCAAACTGTTTGGAAGTGCTGGAGAACCGAGTTAGAACAACACCAGTACTTAAGATTACTGCAAACATCTTAGTGCCAGATACCACAGCGCACTATGAGAAGTCTAGTAGAGTCCATGCCTTAAAAGATCCCATAAGGTTGGTGGTTGTAATGTTGTGCTCACTAGATTGTAATGATTTTAGCTGTATTTTACCCTTTGGGGTCCAAACCTGCCTCTTTGTATGATAAAAGTTTCCAGACCCCTGGAACAACAACTGTTCACTGGAACAGCAACGTAACATGACATTCTTGAACTGAGATCAACAGAACTACTTTCATGTGAGTTCATTCCCTAAACTGGCTCTTTGGACAGTATCCATTGCATCATAAAAAGCAGGACTGGATTGTTTAGTTGCCTTTTCTTTTACTAATTGTTTACTGTAAGTGTATTAGAGTGGAATGGCTGCCATGCTGAAGTAATGTATGTCTTTTTAATGCTGTTCTGATGTCGAGTTTTGGGTCAACCTGTGTGTGCATGTTTTGAAATTAGCAGCGCTAGGCCACACGCTTTACAGTAAATCAGCCGTTGAAAGTGTGTGTTAATAATAAAAACAACATGAACATGATCAGGCAGTCCTTGTGGGCTTCTGCTGATACAGTCAGTATGGGTATCATCAACCATGACAGTTGGCTGCTGGGTCTGACAGCTTGTGTACCCAGAGCCAATAAATTACAATAAACAGAACCAAATATTCATTACATTGCGCACGCTGAGATATGCACTGTGACACTTCCATTAGCTTTGATAGATACAAATAAAGCAGAAATCTCACACGCAACAGCAGCAGACAGCAATAATCTTTTTGATTAATGGCGGGAAAAGGAGCCCGATCCGAACTTTTTTTTTTTTAAATTTCTTTATAGGTTTGATTTAATCAAACATCTAACAGACAGTTGCTGTTTTGATCAATGTAGATATAAATGTAGCCCAAACCAATTCAGAGTATACTGATCTGATTCTCAAATCTGTCTTTTGATGTGGCCTTTTTCAAATGAATTTCTTCTATTGGTCATCTCAGCTGGTATGGGGTTGACCCAGTAAGAGGTGTAAGCAGGCTCTTGTGTAACCTCACTCTGCTGGTGCATTTTCAGCCAAAATCAGCTTGAAAGCATGGCTAGAAACACAAAGACAAGATCCAGAGGCAGGCATGGGCCCAGATCACTTTACACTGAAGATTATGTACTTTAGAAAGTGGTCTCCTCCCACAGAGGGGATGCTCTCTATTATGGTTTCGGCTACAGCGTTGCCATGATTTATTTGAGCAATTGCAGACAGGAATGCACTAAAAAGGATATTACGGAGTAAACCCTCGCTGATTTTAACCCCGGTATATTCTGCCTTTGTCCTGACAGCCTGGGTGAAGCTTTCCATTAATGCACAACAAGCCCAATCCTCCCAAATGGCAGGCAGAGATACAGTGACGCATTTATGATCACCTCCAGTAAAATGTGTGAAAAACACACAAAACGAATCTTTTATTGCAGTGGCGCAATCTCACAGTGGAAAAATGAGAAATTAAATATTTAATTTGAGCACGTGGAAGCATTTCTGTCAATACTTCAGACACCCCCACCCAAATTGGCCATAAGACAACTCTTAGTCTTTTATAACGTTGCTCAAGGTTAGAGCGACCACAGAAAAGGATATATGATTTCTCTTTGCACAATCTCTCAGAACATCCAGGTACTTTCTTCTTCTCAGCCCACAGATTTTCTGTAGGATTACGGTAGGCAGGCCTGGATGACCATGGAAGAAGTCTGATTATGTGTTGGTGAAATATTTCTGTGTAAATTTGACCATATGTTTTAGACCATTAGCCCTCTGAAAGACCTAATGATCAATTTTCTCTTTTATTATTCACTTGTTATTTCAAGCAGCCTCCATTTTTGTTTTTATACTAAGCCGGTTATGCTAACCGGGTTCTAGCGTTTGGTTTTACCGCTGGTTCTTTATCTGAAAAACTGGTTCAATCCTGGCCTCAACTTTGACCTTGGCCAGAGGAAAAAGCCAGTTAAACTAGCCGAAGGCGGGTATGTGGAGGCCAACAACAGATCAAAATGTACAAAACTCCAAAATTATTTCTTAATTTTGACCTACAACAAGAGCAACTATCTTCATCTTAAACATCATTGACCTTTCAAGTGGCTGACATAGTGGCAGAGATGGGAGTTTATCTAATATGGATGTTTAGAGGAGGAGGAAAGAGAAATAAAAGTAAGAAAGGAAGTAGGGGATATTGGCATGAGGAGGAGGATGGCTTTTGATTCAGGGATGACGGTTGTTGTGAGCTCACAGTGTTCCCTTGTGGGACTGCGGTGGGAGGGACACAGGAAGTGGAGCTCAGTGGAGGTCAATGGCCTCTTGACATACCAGGACAAGGGCCCAGCCATGTGTGTGCCACTTTGATGGATGCATCTAACTAATGAAGCTCATACGTGTTACAGTTAGGGCATGCTGTATCCATCAGCCGAGATGTAAGTGATTTATTTGTTTTAAAACCTCCACAGATGAAGAGAGCTGTAAAACTTGGCTCGCTGCATTGTACTGTGCATGGTTGTGGGGTGATGCATTACCCTGAAACACATTAGCACGATGAGGGAGACAAATAAGATGGGATTTTGGAGGGGAGCCGCGTCTTCATGTTCCTTTTTTGAAGTCGGTATTCGTTTCATATGCAGACAGTTTTTGTTTACATCTTTTCACCGCGTCGCTCATTTTCTGCTAGTTGTGAGGTGAGAGAAGTTTATAAGGTGCCTCAACTGTTTTCACAGTTCTCACTCAAAGCATGTTTAGAAAACCATTATTTATACTTTTATGTCCCTTTGGTTTCACAATAGAAGCAAGAAATTTCGCATGTTTGACATGCATCTGGAAAAGCTCTAAACGCTAAACATCTCTTCTTTTGTTAAATCTCAGATTTCGTCTTTGTTGAAACTCTGCAAAGGTTTTACAGCAACTTCTTCCTAAAGATGATAGGGTGTTAGCACAGCAGCAGGTCACTTCTAGAGGCTCTTTTTAACTTGTGTTAGTATACATGTGTTAAGGTGTTGAGTGCGAGCGCCTCCTCTCTGTTTATTTGCTCTGCCAGTCCACTTCCAGGGCCCAGGCCTCAGGGGAAGCATCAGACCTGCCACCTAACAGAGGAAGCTTTGACTGGTAGCTCATCAAATGAGGCCTGCACCACTTTGACCAGAACACAATCCAACCTGCGCTCCTCCTCCTCCTCTTCCTCCTCTCCGCTTCGCCTCAACACTCCAAAGATTGCAACACCATCTCTCCCACCCTTCCACAAAGTTTTCATTTCTGTATGCTCATGCCGCAATATGAAAGTCATGAGCATAAAAGTGTTTGAACACGATAGGCCCCATTGTTTTCCAACCTTTTTTTTTTAAAAATTATTATTATTTTTGAGGGTTGTGCTGTCTCACACCAAACCTCAGACACCACAAACCATATCATCAAACAATGCTGATGACTGAGAATGATGCACTTTCCCACCAGATTTCCCTAAAACGGCGATTTGTTTTCACTAAACGTAGTGGTTTATTAAACTGTTGTGGTTTTAGGGCTGGAAAAAAAAAAAAAAAAAAAAAAAAAAAACCTGGCAAAATGGAAGCAGAACATTTACTGGCTTACTTGGAACATGAAGGAAGAGTTGTGCTACAGGATTGCATCATGAACATTCCCCCCAGTTTTATAGGAACCACAAAAATCCGTCCAGACATTTCATTTAGATTTAGCGAGATGGGCTTTGCTTTAGAACTACACTTATACAATCATTGGTGATATGAATAAGGTGAAAAGGGCTGAAAATGTTATTGTGGGGTTTAGGAGACTGACACAGCTCTCCTTGTGATCTTTGGCCTTTGTGACCCTGTCCAGACTCAATGTCTCTCCAGAAATTTGGCATCTATGACCCCTCCGAGAAATGATCCACCCTGTCCAAGTCAACAACCAATCTGTAAACACATAATGTTTGAAATGCTTAACTTTCAAATGAAGCATATCACTTTTACCGCTATTTGAAGGCGGAAGCTCCCATGAACCATTACATTTTTTAAGTAAACATTAGAGTAAATGTAATCGCAGCAACAGCATACAATCACCTTTTGGTGCATGTGTGGTGATCAGAGATGTTTCTCAAAAGCAAAATGCATTTTTCTAATGTTGAGAACCGTAATGTTTATAATAGTGACAAAATAATTGTTACTGGGCCTCGTAAGCTAATTTGAACTTGAACAGTTTATATTTTGTGCAAAAAAGAGAAAATTTAGTTTATTTTGTTGGGATTTTATGTGACAACTTCAACATGAAATCGCACTGGGAAGAGGAGAAACTTTATAAAGAAGTTTACGAGATTTCTTGTAAAAATAGAAAAGTGTGCCACTAATTACTTTTAAATATTACCAAATTTGCAAATAAATCCCCCTGTGTGTTATGTAATCCCAGTATAAACCCAGCTGTTCTGTTAAGACCTCAGAGGTTTGTTAGAGAACATTAGCAAACAAACAGCATCATGTAGATACAGCAGACAGAGAGTTGTGTTACAGTCTCATAAAGCGGATGCTCAGGGTTGTCTATAATTATCTTGAACTGATGATGAATCCTTCTTACAAGTAAGGATTGAAATGTGAAATGTCTTAATTGTACCTGCTGAAGACAATCTGATGGCTAAAATTTATAAAAAGAATGTATTCATTCAAATTTTCTTGTGAGAATATCGTGAGATTGTGTGAATCAAAGACTGTCACTTACAAGCTGAAGTATGGTTCAGAGTTTGATATCAGCTAGTTTATTAATTTGACCAGGGGCGTTTCTGTACTGTGTAGCAACTGAAAACCAAACCGCTCAAACAGAATATTAAGATGAGTCTAAATTTGTGTAACACAACTAGTTTTTCTGAGATTAAAGGACAATTAAGATGATTTTAGTTGAGAGTCTGCAAAGTCAGAAATAAAACAGCTGTTTTAATGGGTAACAAAATGAAGGATGTTAATGTGGCTTTTTTAAAATGTGAGGCTGATGTGGTGAGCCACCATATTCTTTGTGGGAGGGAGAGTCTGTGACTCTGCGCCCTTCAGATGGAGAGCCCTTGGCAGTTTCAAGGCTTGGTTGGACACGAGATCTGGTGCTGAGACCCAGCTTGTTGATGGCTGTAAAGGAAAATCTGAAAGTAGGAGGAGGAAGCAGGGAGTCGTTGGTGATTTGTAGAGAAATGTCAGGACGAGGCTGCGTCTCTGCCAGCCATTTAAGCCTCTGGCATATAGTCTTAAAGAAAATAACGAAAACGTGCAACAGTTTTAATGTTGGTGCTTAGTCTAAAACATGAAACACTTGGATTTCACAGCACTCAGCAAGTCTCCCCTGACTGCGATCCATGTTCTCTTCCCACACACAGTGGTGCCGGCACCAGTGGAGGGGAGTTGGAGGAGGAGAGCTGGCAGCCTCCAGATACGGAGCTCATCCAAAAGCTGGTCGCTCAGACTGAGTTTTACCTGTCTGATGAGAACCTGGAGCACGACGCCTTCCTGCTCAAGCACGTCAGATAGCAAAGTTCAATTCATCACCCAAAGCAGAAACAGTGGGGAACAACTGTAAACCTACGAGACATGGCCATCCAAACAGCTGCGTGGAGAGCAAGTAACAAAGCTCATCCTCTGAAAACATCAGCCCCAAAGCGTGGGTTGTTGCAACATCATGCTGTGGTGATGCCTTTCTTCAGTATTGGCAGGAAAACTGGTCAGAGTTGAGAAGACATGGAGCTAAATACAATATAATCCTGGAAGGAAAGCTGCAAAATATTTAAAACAGGGGTGGGGGCTCACTTTCCATCAGGAAACAACCCTAAACAAACACCCGGCTGAGATCAAAGTATATCTGCGAGTCGGTCAAAGTCCTCACCAAAACCTGTGGCAAGACTTGTAAATTGATGCTCCATCCAATCCAAGTCAGTTTGAAATATTTTGAAAAAGAATGGACAAACATTTCAGTCCCTATCTGAGGCAGTCTGGAAGAGACTTTGTCCAAATATTTCCAGCTGTAGCTGCAGTGAAAGGATGTTCAACAGACTAAGGCGCTAAATGTTAATGCACAGTACGCTTTTCAGACTTTAATTTGAAATCCTTTGCACCCTTTCCACAACACAATTATGCAGCATTTTGCTTTAGTCAGTCACATAAAATCCCAATGAAACAGTTTCTGGTTGTAGGATGACAACAAATGTAAAAGCTTAGGGCTTTTGAACAGTTTTGCAAGACCCTATAAAATAATCTGGGAAGCCAGAGTTTAAAGTCTGATAGCTGTGTGTTAGAGCAATGTGTTTCCATCGTCAGGCACGGCAGGATTTTCTGGAAGAGCATATTGGCATGAGTAGATGAATAAAAATCCAGTTATGGACTGGCAAAGCATTTCACATTAAAACGTGAGTGACAGTGACTGAGCTCCATCCAGCCGGGTGTAAACCGGGACAGAAGGGTTATAGCAGGGTGAGTGAAGTAAGGTCAAACTAATGAGAGATCACTGATGAGGGTTTGTGAGTTTTCATGAAAGACGAGAAAAAGAAAAAAAAAAACTCTGGCAAACATTTCTACTACAAAATGTAGCTAATGCTCAAAGTGATGGACCGATAAGACCTGGAAGGTTTTCCAGTTCTTGTAAATGGTCTCACTTCGGCATTGATGTTGGAAAATCCTGGAGGTATTGCAAGATTTATAGCTGTTTTCATCTTTTAAGTCCCTGGTTGTTCAGTGTCAAACAAGGACCCCTGTTCTCATGTTTCAGTTCTGTTACATGAAGCAGAGCTTCATGTATGCAGGCACATGCTCCCGGCAGTGCTTGTCGACATCAAACAATACATGTGACAAAAATACAGTTCCAGTCTGTTATCAATTGGCTGGTGATCTGTTTTCCTGAGTAACCGACAGTGACAACAAAGCCATAAAAGGGTTGGAAAGAACTAATCTGGAGCAGATTATTTTTTAAAAACATTAAACGTACTTGTCCAGAGGGGTCTTCAGGTGTGCACTAATCAAAAAAAGATGGCCAACACAGCTAAAGTTGTTGGGGAGGTCTGAATTTGGGTCTGCAGCTCTACGAAGACAATTAAAAAACTATTAAACACAGGAAGCTCAACGCAAAAGCCTCAAAAATGTCCTCTCAGAGAACAAAGACGAAGAACCCTGTTAAGTTCTGGGGGAAGACCTAGACTATGAATGGAGTTTAACATGGCTAAAAGAAATCTTGCATCAAGTCCAAGTGTGAGAAAAACAGGCTTGTTAGGATTCCCACAGCTTGAAGTTTACTGATCACGATTCAAAGTATACAGGGAGAGAGAGAAAAAAGGATAATAGAAGAGAGACAGAGCAAAAAATAAAAGATGCCCAGTGGAATGTAAACGATTTTTAAGTGCATCGTGTTTGAATGACTATGAGTTCCCACTCAAGAGTTTTCACACAACAGTGAGACAACAGTTTGAGGCCAGGAGACCTGAACCAAACTCAGAGCTGTCAGTGCCTCTCTGAAGTTCCCTCAGATGGATTAACGGCAGACTGCTGGCAGGTGAAACTGAACCTCTAGAACACACATGCTGGTATATCATATGTGAAAAGCATAAAAGCGCACATATGTTTACGGTTTATCAAATTTGGTCCCACTCACTGCAAGCAGACATCCGCAAACTAAGACAGTATTTGGCAGCATTTTTATCCTCGTGAACACAGGTTTACAACCACATGAAGGTGATCTCATTCATCTGCACCTGTGCACACAAACAGGCTGAAGTCGATACACTGCGTCAAATGTAGCAAATATTAAGTCCAGACATTCACAAATTGTAGCATTGTAGAAATGGATCGGTGAAGAGTCTTCAAACATCTGTCTGAAGGTGTGTATTCATGGTTGCATCCGTTCTTTGTTTCGTAGGAAAATGAAACCAGGTTGTTTCAGACCTGAGTCAGACTTTTTTTTTAATTGTTTTTGTTGGTACAGAAACTATCACTAATTATATCAGTGTGGATGATATGATCAGATCTAAAGTGCAGAAAGTAAGTATTGAGCATGTCAGTGGTTTTCTCATATATTTCTAATGGGCTTAAATTCATGCCAGATGTTGGTAATGACCCCAAGCACCCCACATATACAATGAATTAAAAATAAATTACACTATAGATTAAAATGACACATGCAATATGCATTAAATACTCAGTGAAACCTATGAAACTTTAAAACATGTCAAAGGGTTGGTAAGGTGTGATTTTTACCATGTATTTATCACAAACTGTCTCAGATACTGAAGGTTCTGTCAACTTGTTCTAGACCATCATAGCAGTTTTAATTTCCTTTCCTGTAACCAGTTTAATGTTTTTCTGGCTAACTGTGTTTTTCTTTGTGATAAATCGATACTAGATTTTTTTTAAAGGTTTTGTTGACTCTAGTATTGGTCAATTTTGAGACAGGAAAACAGGTTGGGAGAGAGAGGGAAGACATGCGGTAAAGGTCAACAGGCCGGGTCTTGAACCTGTGATGCCCACGTCGAGGATTAAAGCCTCCATAAATGGGTCGCGCTTCACCGCCGTCCCCAAATCGACCATGGTTTCCTCCTCGGTTTTTCATCAAGCGCTTTTCACAAATTTTTCCATCCATCCTTCTCATAATTACAACATGACTTCCAGTATACTTTTCTTGTGAGAACACCTCCATATCTTGATGTGCTGACCTTCAAACTTTATTCTCGATATGTTACTTTTGGGTGACGTTCAACGTAACTCCTCCTCTAAGCACAATTCGTGGAATAGACAAAGTTCACATCTGATTTTATAAGGTCAGTCTGTCGCCCACTATATTAGTGGCTTGTCAAAATGTTTTGCAGCAAACTTTGAGCAAACTTCAGCATGCTATATCTTCAGTGTAAATTTACTTAATTTGCTGTGGGTGCATAAAATACAATACTAAGGGTTTTATTTTGGAGGTTAAAATTGCTTTCTTGACATCATCATTGCACCTCAGTAAATGTGCTACTTAGATTTGCTAGCTAATATTAAAAAAGACAATTTGACGCCATTATAAGAGTAAACACGGAGAGAAATAAAGAATCTGACTGATTCAGAGAATGTCAAGCATAAGAAGTCTTGCTTGTTAAACTGAGAAAGAAACAAGGATGTTTTACAAAGCTCCATTCTTCCAAGGATTCAGCATTTAGGACCAGCTTTGTAAAATCTTACAAAACTATCGAGGATTATTTGGTGGAGTCTACAGTAATAATTTCCCCAGAAAAAAAAAATGATGTAAACATAAATGCACCAATGTGAATTGCAACAAAGCTGCTCATCAAGAACATCGCAGGAAATTTGATGTTTCAACGGCAAAAGAAAACTGACAATTTTTACTTGTTTTCTGTAAGACAGCCCAGTTACATGTCTTTGTACGGACTAATACTTTGAGATTACAGAAAAGCTGACAGCTGTTTGGTCCAATAAAAGAAAACAGGGGTATATTATGTTCACGGAGGTATAGCCATCCATGGACACATTGCGAATATAATGGGACAAACTGGCAGGTGATGGAATTTGTAGAGAGAAAAAATTTAAATTGAGATTTAAGAAAACGTGCCAAAAAAGGTGTAAATAAAAACATGTAGACACCGGAAAGTCTAATTTTATTTTATTGCAATTCAATTCCCTTATATCTAATTACAGCTAATCCTTTCAATCAATAGAAGGTAAAACTGTGTGGGAAAAAAAAAAAAAAACCTAACAGAGGCAACATAATGGATTGTTTTATAGCCTGTAAGAGGGAGGAACTCTGACTGCAGATCCCAGCAGACCTTACATGTTCAGCCCTGCAGCCTATGAGCCACACATGCAACATGTAGCAGACGGAAGAGGGAACACATGTGGACATGAACACACACAAATGCATAGAAACGTCTGCTTCTCATCACCTGCTACAAAAAGCAAAAAGCTTTCCACAATCACAAGCAGATGAATCACACTTTACTGATTTATTCGGCCTGTTTCTCATTCTTCACTACAATCCCCAAGCTTTGGTGTTTACATCACTGCTATAGATCTTGGTAAGCGGTCTGACTGAAGCAAGTTTGTTGCTGTTGTTTCACTCTCACGTGGCAAAAGTGCTCTGCCGTTGTTTGTTCTTGTTTTAGATATCCCAGAAACTGGAAGCCAATGAAACTTAGGTAAGCAAATGTGTGAGAGAACAGAAGAGCATCATGTGAAGAGGAAGACAACTGGACTGGAGTTTCTGTCAAGAAACGTACATACTTAATCTTGGCATGATAAATGTAAATAAATAATAAATTTTAAAAAAAAACCTGCTGGACTATTTCCTAAATCAAAAGATTTATGTTGTTGGGACAGATGTTAACTAAATATTAAGTCAAGATAACTGAAGGTTTGAAAGGTTTGTCAAGCAAAATCCATTCAGGCTGAGAGTCTGTGTCAGTGCCTCAAGAGCCATTATGAACAGATGACTCCTACAGAAGGCCTAGTTCAAAGTCCTCTTTACAGATGAAAGTAAAGTTTCCATTTATTTGGATGTCAAGGTGTCAGAGTCTGGAGGACTAGTGGAGAGCCACCGATTGCATGCTTCTTGAGAAGTTTCCACAGCTACTGATGTTTAGGTTGCCATGTCAACTGATAATACTACATCCTAGGAAGTCCACAGTAAACTCAGACATCCACCAGAAAATGTCAGAGCACTTAATGCATTCTTCTGCCAACAAACTTCATGGAGTAGTTGATTTTGTTTTCAAGCAAGACTTGGCACCTGTCCACACTACCAAAGGCACCAAAAGCTGCTACGATGACCGAGGTGTTACTGCTTTTGATTGACCACCAAACTTTTGTGACCTGAATCCCACTGAAAGCCTATAAAGAATAAAGTGCGGATTAGCCTCCCCCTCTTGAATTGAGCAGGACGTCTGATGTGGATAGTGGCTGAAGTCCAAAGTACCTGTTAGACAGATACATGTCTGCTATGCATTTGGACAGCAATCCAGTCGACCCAGATACTTCTATCACTGTAGAACTAATCCTAGGAGTTTTGATTATATAGGTTTTCTATCTTTCTTGTGTCTTTTCCTTTGAAAAACTGAACCTACCTTGAGTTGCATGTCTGCTTTCAACCTGCCTGCCAGTTGGCAGTCTCCCAATTTGATTTAGTTCTGCTGCTTTGCTTGCCAACTTTTGAGTCTGTTATCCTGCTCTGCTGTTTTCACACACTCTCCTCTCCTGAAGCTGCTAAGTTCTCAGCTTTCCTTAACTATTATCTTCATCTGTGTTCACTTTTTATTTCTTTTGTTTAAACTGAATACCATTGTGTGTTTGGCATGGGCACCAATTGGCAAGCTAAACCTCCAAAATTGGATGAAAAACTCCTTTTTCGCAACTAGCAATATCAGGGAAATCCATTACTGGGAGACAGACAGACTAAAACTTTCTCTCATCATCTATCACCACTGTATTTTCTTTGTTTTTGCGTTTTCTTTGGTAACAGCTGCAGGATCATGTGAAAGAAATATGTATATGCCGATTCAAATTCTCAGTTTTTAAGCAAGTTTTACAATTTACTAAACGATTCAATCACTGTTCAACTCAGTCACCGATATTATGAATAATAAAACAGTACTTCAATAAAAAGGTTATTTTATTGAAGTACTGCAGCAACCTCTGTTTTATTTTTACATTTGTAAGAAATATCCTCTGCCTTCATCAAGTCCTAAAATAAGTGTTCGGCAAGCCAAGTTCTTTCTCATGTTGGTGTTTGCTACATAACAAATTATGCCCATGTATAACATCTACTGATTTGTGCATGTTGTTGGGTCTGGGATGAAGGCAGCAGCAGGTTGTGGGCCAACCTTCTTACTGCAATTGTTACAAACATCATCAACCCTTCATTACAACCGGCTGTAGTCTCTTTCTGCCTTTCAAACAACCACCATCATCATTTCATTCCACACTTAAATAGGAAGCAGTCAGTCCAGATGGAAGATATGACGTGAGCATTAATCACCATTCTAACGTCACACAGAGTTCGTTACAGACTTTCCGTGTCAGGCTCACTCTTCTGCCGTGCAGAGGACATTCCTTCTGATCACTACCTGCAGGAGTGCGTCTGTGTCTGGTGAATTTAAGGATAAAACAAGCTTGTTCCTGATTCGTTTAAATTACTCACAGTGGTTAGATTATCTAGAAATGTTACTCAAGTAAGAGTAGCTATACTTCACAATAAAATTACTTAAGTAAAAGAATAAAATACAGCATAAAATTACTCCTAAAAGCTTTTTTTTTTTTTTTGCCAAAAAGTTACTCATGTAAATGTAACTAAGTCAATGCAACTAGTTACTACCCAACCCTGCTGAACAGTAAACTCTCTGAAATGACAAAGTCTGTGGTAAGCCTTCAGACATGCTAACATTTTGCATGTCTGAAACATGCTGGACATGAGCCTACGCCTGACCTGACCTCAACCCCAGAATTAATGCTCAAGTTACGAGGCAGAAGTCTGGCTTCTGTCTTACTGGAGCCACACAGAGTCCAGCCAGCGAGACGGGAGCCATAGAGAGCAGGTCGAGATGGAGTGCAGGCCTAGAGCAGAGTCAGTCTTAGTCAGGTTTCAGTAATGAACACTTAAGATGTTTCTGAGTGACGTAAGAGGGGTGAATGGACTTGGACTTGGGAAGGTTTCCTGTAAGAGCTTCCAGGAATGTTGAGGTTTTCATCAGATCTTTTTTTAGCAAAATAAAAGACGTTAAAATAATGTGGCATGACTTCAGGGGGTTCTCTTCAGGATTTTTTTTCCCCCCGATTTTCTTGGCAGTTTCTACATATTTCTTATTTCATAAGAACTTTGTGTTGTTCACTAGATGTTTGAATATTTTCAGGAAAGATGAAAGCAAACATTAGTGCAATCAATTCAACAAAATTTTAAGCAGGAGGCAACACAAAAAAAATGCTCACTGACTTTAAGACCACAAAATGCATGGAAAACAGGTGAGAGTAGAGATCTTTTTTAATGACAGAAAGATTTTCACAATGCATCCTTATTCTTGTAAACAAAAGCAGAGGACTATTTGGAAAAGGGAAACAGAATGCAGTTTAAGTTTGTCTAAGAAGATGTAAGCGAACGCCTGGTGAAATGTGCAATGAATCGCCAGGGTGAGTTTTACACGAGTTCTAAAATGATTCAGAGAAGACATTTGTGATAAACCCTCATCAACCTGAGCACTTAAACTCTGTTTTACAGCACCGAGAGTAAAAAGAGTAGAAATACTTGTCTCGTTTTATGTCTGCTGTCCTTTCTAACCTGCATACCATAATCAAATACATACAGCAGAACATTTCTACAGGGTTTAAGTTTAGGTCAAAGCATCGGGTTGGAAAAGTATATTTATTTTTGTGGTTATTTCTGGATCCTCTGCGTCAGCTATTAAAAGTCCTAAAACCTTACGACAATGAAAATACTGTAGTGAAGTTAAGCAGAGCTATATTTATGGACAACAAAGAGAGTGACTGAATAAATCAGGGAAACTGTTTCGCAGAAAACGATCAGATAAATTTTAGGGAATGTTTGCAAGAAAGTGGCTAACTGTAAAATGATATGAGACCCGTGCAAAGACGCTACAGATACTAAACTCCAGGCAAAATGACCAAAGTCTGCGTGACTCAGCCTTGAAGGGTTCTTGGAGGAAAAAAATCAAGAAACTTTTCCTTGGATTACATCCCCAAAGTACTTGCCAAACTCTTTTTTTTCTTTGTTCTTGTTCTTCCAAATAATTTTGCAAGCCTTCTATCATGGAATCGATCCCATTGACAAAATCAAACTATTCTTAATCGGAACAAGTGTTTCAGCTCTTTCTTCAGGAAACAGTGAGCAACACTTTCCCATTGTAGTTGTTACTGATATTGGAACAATCAGACATTATGCAATTTGTTTCTTCATCTAATTAATTGTGCAAGCTTTCTATCTTCAAATCAGTCCCTTTGGTAGAATCCAGCTTTGCCTAATAGGAAAATAATATGTTGGAGTGCCGGTTCTTTTCATCGGAAACATTTATTTACAATCAATCTTTAAATTTGGAATATTCACTTGCAGACACACTTTGCTATATCTTCCCCTCTCGGTTTGCCAGCTGCATGCTATGATTTAGCCAAAATGAGCCTTTGGTAAAGCTGTTTTATTTTAAGTAAAAAAGTGATTAACTTTGAAAGTGTTGTGTTGTTGTAATTTTGCAACTGCTGAGAGACACTGACCATGCATTTTCACAAGCTGTGACTCTGGTGAGAGAAAATAAATCTAAATCCAGTAATATACTATTTCCACTTTGGTCAATTTGTTCTGTATATATAATATTACGCAACTTTCATGTCCCTGATTGATTGATCACAAGTTTGTTGGCAAAGTTTAGGCAGATTTGCATGTCTTATTGCAAGAGAAGTCCAGAGATGTACATTTTGGAAAGCTTCTGTCCATTGGTTTTGGAGTTTGTTATCTTTGCAATAAAGAGATGCTTCTGATATTCTGCTATCAACGAATATCCAGACATCAAAACCCAAGGCAAAAGAGATCAAAGTTGAAGTTCTATCTTAAAGTAACCTCTACTGTCAGAAAACAATGCTGTCCTCTGTTAAGAGTAATAAGAAATTCTTCTACATTTTGGATGATGTGCCTGTCCAATGTCTGGTGCTCAAATGTCCTGCAGCAGCAAATGCACCATCATGGGAAGGTGTTCACTGCCTCGCTTAGGCTGATGAGTTTTACCGAGAGGTGTGACGCTAAATAAGGACAGAGAATTTGGGAGACCACAGACAGGATACACCATTCCATGATTTGGTAAAAAAAAACAAAAAAAAAACACTTGCAGCAAAACAAAAGGCTTTTATCCCACCATATTAAAATAAAACTGAACTGGAAGCCTGTAATTTGGCTGGCTACCCAACAAGACAATGGATTAGGTTGCTGAGAAAACCAAATTAGAAGCTGCTTTCCGGGGGGCTAAGCAAATCCAGATCCAGATGAGTTGACTGTACTATTGTTTCCGTATCACTGCAAATAATGAATGAACTGACTAAACCAGTCTATTCGTTACTTCCATTCATTTCCCACACAGGAAGTTAATTGTAAGACTTAAGTCTCAGAAATGTTCTGCTTACACTAGCCCATAATATCTCTGCGTCTAGATGAGACTCTACCAAGGAAAGTGAATATCTGTGGGAATGCCTTAGCTACCACACATAACATAACAATAACAGTGTGGTCAGAACTTCAGGAGAATTAGCAGCAGCTAACCTGAATGCTGCCAGAACTTCTGTGGTTCTAATTATTGTTTTTGTCACAAGGAGTTCTCAATGTGGTCAATAGTGGTCAAACACGGGTCAGTCGGTCATGAAAATCAATGATCTGTTGAGAGCAACAAATCAGACAAATATTAAAAGGGAAATGAGAGAAAGTCATAATATTTGTTCTTTAAAAATGCCCAAAAAAAAAAAAAAAAAAAAAAACTTAGAAGTATTTGAAGCAACAAAAGCATAAAAACTGTTGGGAACAAAATTATACCACTTTAAAATTGAATCTGCCCATACAACATTTTTCCAATTTTCCTTTTATTTTTTTGTCTAAGCAATTGCCTGATCACACATTTGCCGTTTTTATCCAGAGAAATGAGCCGTGCCGTGTTTCCTAACCAGAAAGTGTTAATCAAGTGAAAGCTTAGTTTGTTGAGGTCATCAGTTTTCTATCAGACTCTGCAGCTGAAAGTGGTTAGAGTGAAGTTAATACATTTACTCTGATCACAAAGCTGCTGCAGCTGCCAGCAGCGCAGCCAATGTTGAAACAATTCACACATAAACATGCGAGCTCATAGACACTCAATATCACTTAGGCTAGAGTCTTGGTAAACATGTATGTATTAGGGCCGTCACCGCATGAATGTGACCACCGGAGAACTGAGCATGAGTAAAACAGGAGAAATGTTAAAACTGAATTGGATTCACATAATTCACAAATACCTTAACAGACAAATAGGAATTAATCAACAGTCCTGTCTTGTTAGAATATAAATGTGATGCGGTGATGATGTGTGTTCTTTTTCCAAACTCATTCAAAGCATGTTTGATAGTTTGCTTGGCCTTCAGAGCTAATCTCCTTGTACAAACCCATAAAAATCTATGAGCCAGAAGTATTTTGTGTAAAGTTCAATTACTTTTCCCTCCAAGACATCAGCTAGGCTTCAGTATAAGCAAAAAGGGTAAAAGCAAAACATTAAAACTAAGCAACACGGTGCACTCACAAATGAAGTGTTTCTGCTTGAAAGCGATCATGCATGTTTAAGAACCATGATTTGCTTCATGACTTTCTGCAACTAAGGCCAGTTTGTTTGGAAGAGTGTGAGCATGTCGTCTTCAATAAAACCTTCCCCAAAATCTCACATTACTAGTTTGATGCAAAATTAGTCTCATGCCAGAAAAAAGAAATAAAAAAAAGAAAACTCCAAAATGAAGAAAAAATGTGAAGCCTGTCTTTACACATCAGAGTTTAAAATCATAAAGGTCAGAAACCATAACTACACCTGGCAGGTTTGTCAAGCTTCAGGTTTCTCTAAATGTCTTCCAGTTTATATTGGCTGAAGGCAAAAAAAAAACTTCACGGCCGATAATTATAATCCCTCTTGCAAATCCCCCACACAACGATAGATGTAATATAAGAATAAAAGACAGATATTTTTTTCTCTAGCATAAGGTTAAACTGTTGGTTTGTGAATTCAGACCACATCATAAATGTTTGGAAGAAAGCTACACTTTAGTAACTCTTAAATACACACAAAGTTAGCTACATGATTTGGTTTTGAAGTGAAAATCCAAAACACTTGCAGCCAAAGGAACTGAAGCATTACTTAATACACACCAACAATCAGGTGGAAAGCCAAAAAAGGAATTTTAATATACTAATTTACAATATATTAGCGTGTTTACATTTACGCCAAATGGCAATTTGGAGAAGTCAATAATCCGAACAGTAATGTTTTGGAAGCATGAGATAAAGCCAGAATACCCCTGGTGAATATTGAGAACCACCAATGTTGAGCTGATTAGCATGAACAGAAAAAGATGAGATGTTTACGTGCAGGGGAGACGGTTTCGGTAAATCCTCGTTCAAACTGGGGCAAACAGTGAATCGGGAACTCATTACTGTTGGATGTGCGTGTTGTACTGAGAATGACTTCATACATAGCTTAACATTTTCCAGTTGAGTTTGAAAACCAGTGAGGTATACAGATTAGAAAAGGCTTTGTTCTTTTTCATATTGCTCTTTACTATTTTTAAATAAAAATCCATTTCGAATTTTGAGAATTTGTTGAAAAGCTCAAACATTCACATTTAGAAATATCAGGATGCATTCATCTAAAATTTTCAAACTTGAAAATTAAAGTTGTATTGCACCTTCTAACCAATTACAACAAAAAACAGTAACAATTATATTTATTTTTAATTTATCTGACAAAACTAAATATAATATTTGTGTTATGATGTGTGAGTTTGAAGCTGGACCAAAATGCAGACTGGAGTGGGGAGCACGGATCACATTGAAAGATGTTCAATAAGATGACAAGGACAAACTTACAAAAATCACAAGAAGCACAGGGAGCCAGAGCAGAACAGGAAAAAATATTTCACAGCACCCACTGATGTTGAGGGAGCCAGCAAGGAGGAACTGAGAATGAGTTGTATATATACTGGGGAGGTTGATTACTGAATAAGAAACAGCTGGCTGATTAGAAACAGGTTGCAGGTGTGAGGGGAGAGAGTACAAGGCAGACTGAGGGAGAGAGAGAGAGAGAGAGAGAGAGAGAGAGAGAGATACACTCCATTCCAGCAGATGGCGGTAATGCTTGCCAACCGTCATAAAATAAGAAGAAGAAGAAGGAAAAAGAGAGACAAAGGGAGAGAGAGAGAGAAAAAGAGAGAGAGAGGTGGGGCAAAGTGGCACGGGCAAAAGAAAGTACACAGGGAACTAGGAATGAATCTAACTCTAAAGAATAACTAGAAACAAGAAATGAACATAATAAACTAGATTAATTAAGAAAGGACTGAATTAAAGTAAAACAGAAACTAAGGAATACAGAATGATCAAACTGGAATGAAATAATCAAAACACTAAAACAACCTAAGATCCTAACAAGCTGTTCATTCGATAATACTTGGACAAATTTGTTTTGCTACTTTTTATGAAAAATTTGAGAATTACTGTAAAGATTATTTGTTCTTGTTTTGCCCATGAGTCTCCCTGTAAAAACTGTTTTCCAGGAAAAGTAAGGTTACTACTTCTACCACTACCAGAAATCAAATCCTTATTGTCTCGGACATTTTCCAAAAGTGAATCATCATCTGTTGTCACTGTCCCTCTTGTTGGACAGTCAAGTCTGGGGCTAGTTTAACATTTTCAGCAGTAGAAACGTTGTTCAATAGATTGTAATAAAAAATAATAAATCGGAGTAAGAATCTCAGACTTGTCTTGAAAGCTTGCAATTCATTTAATGAGACAGAATTATGAGGCAGTGCGTCAGTGTGAAATTCTGGCTGGGCTAAAATGAAACAGAAAGTCATATCGGTGTTCGCATGTAACATATCAATATGGTGTAACATGAAGTCATCCACAAGGTCCATTTGATCTTGGTCTGTTTTGAATGGCAGACAAAGAAAACATGGCAACGAAAACACAACCTCGTCTAATTGGACTCCTCCAGCTCCACACATCGCTGCCTGAGCCAGAAATTAAACAAGACTCGGAGCCTGTTACAGTCCACATCTGACAATAAACAGATCACATGGCCTGGCATCACCCCAGACCTGGTGCCTCGTTTATTCAAGGATCTTCTTAGGCCAACAACCACAATCTAAACCAAAGTATCTCACAGTCATATATGATATATCATCTGCTCAAGGTCTAAAAACCTGTTTTACATCAAATATTGCATAATGTCTTTATGTATTTTAGAGTGGAGGATATATTTACTTCAAGTTCTGTGATTAAATGACAGCTGCCAAAGTTAAACCCCAGAAACTGTTTAATATGGAATGAAGAGGTAAAATGGGGCCAAGAGCTTTATAAGGCCAGACTTTAAAACCGTTGCAAGTTTCCTGTAATCTTTTTGAACTCACTGAAAACCAGCTTCTTTCCTAATAATTCAACAACTTCATCAGATTTGGTGTTTTTGTGTTGTGGCCTAGTTTCTTATTTTATTTATTAAGTTTGAAAACTACAACCTTCCTCTCTTGTCAGACTTCTGCTTTTTAGGTTAGAATGCAGCTCTGACCCCTTGAGGGACATGCCTTCCCAAAATGTTTCTGGAAATAAACGGAGAAAGTTCAGGCTTTGTTTTGCTGTTTCAGAGCCAGCACAGATGGAAGCAGCAAGGCAAAGGAAAGGGATAATAATGTGCTAAAGGTTAAAAATATGCCTCTATCTAATAGTAATATGAACAGAGTGATGAATAACTGAGACAAGGTAGAGAGTAGCTCCTAATGGCTAATATATAATGTGTAATGACACACTTACAGACACTAGAAATTATTATTCATTCTCAGGAAATGAGTATTTTTTTTCTCCCATGAGAGTGCTAGAATTTCCAGTCAGGGATGTGTTGTGAAGTTGTGGAAATGACACAGCAGGGTGGGTTAGTGGTTGCTGAAACCTTTCCATAACCCTGGAATAAATCAGAGTGAGTGCTCCCGACAGACATTGAATGCCACTTGTTCAGCCAAACTGTCCTTGAGCAAATCACTGCTCTGGGAAACAAAAGTGAGCTTAATCGCCGAATGTAAATGTGTATTAAGGTCTAGACATATAAAGTTAGTAGGAAATGTCAGCAGCGATACAGAGAAAAGTCGCACCACATACCTGAAACAAGTGCCGTTCTTCCCTTCAGCTCTGACACAGGGATACTCCACGGTCAAGATTTTATTATCTGGACACTCCAACCTACGAAACAAAGAACACAAGAAAAATGGATGTGATTGACCCCAGTGTTTTAAAGCAGTGCTAAAAAATAAATCCTTGTAAACAGCGAGTGGAGACAAGGAGAAAGCTGAGCCACAAAAGTCCAGGAGAGGTTCAAGTTTATTACTTGCTCCACCTTTGTAGTTTGAACTATGACCTCTTCATATAAGGCCTTCAAAACCGATTGATATATTCTCAAACTGAGTTTAATACACTCAGATTTTTTTTTTTTACATTTTTTATCTTCTTCATAGTGTTATTTTATATTTGTTGCTATAAACTAAACAAAGTGATACATAGCTTGGAAGTCGGCGACCGTCAAGTTGTCAACGGTCCGTTTATTGACATTACTCTGTCATTAAATGGACCAAACGTTTAATTCGTTCACCCCATAAAAAATGTCATAGTGTGGTTCACTAGAAATACATCAACTCACTTTCATGATACACAGCAGCTGTAAAATCAAGTAACTTTCTTTTCCTGGTAATCTAGTTTAATTGATATTATGCTACTTGAAGGCTGGCATCACTTCATTTGTCTATACTAAACACTATGCTATGTAAAGGCCATGATATAGTTTCCACTAAAAGACTGTAAGAAGCCTGAGTTTTAAAGTATTTTAAGCTATACTTTTGTACATTTAGTCTAGTTGGAGCCTTGAATTTAAATTTATTTTGGAATTGTTTTACATTTAATAATATTTAAAATTACTTACTTGCAGCTTGGTGTGATCGGACATCGCCTGAGTCACTATCTTGCTAAAAACACGACACCTTTTATGCCATGTTTTTACCTGAAGGCCCTTTGCTATGTCTCATTCAGCTGTGCACATCTAGAGAAATCTTTGCCCATTCTGCTTTGCAGAAAACTCAAGCTCAGTCAAATTGAAAGAATAACATCTGTAAACATCAAATTACAGGCCTCCCCACATATTTCCCAATAGGTACTGACTTTGACTAGGCCATTCTGAGATGAACATGCTTAATCAAAGGCATTGTTGTCTTTGATTAAGGCAACAATGCCTTAATCGAAGGCATTGTTGCTCAGGTTTTATGTATAGTCTCATTGTGCTGGAAGGTTAATGTCCAACTCAGTTTCACATCTTCTGCCACCTCTATCATGTTTTCTTTTAGGATTGCCCTGCAGTTAGCTCCATTAAACCTTCCCAACAACCTCATTAAACTTTTTGAATGTGTTTTTTTTTGTTTGTTTGTTTATATGTCCTCTATGGCTTGCGAAACCCTTTAAGCAGGATTTCTCATTGATTTCTTTCAACACTGGCTTTCTTGTTGCTTTTTCAAAATGGCATGGCAAATACATCTAAGTTGTTTTGCAGCTCCCCCAGAGTCACCGTGTGTCCTTAGTTGCCTTTTTGGTTAAGGCAAGTTAGGCTGAGGCAGCCATGTCCTGGCAATGAGTGCTGCCTAATGTTGTCTGCTGAGTGTTTAGTGATTTCCTTTACCTTTATGATGCTGTTTATTCTCCGACACCTTCACAAACCATGAGGTTACATTACCAACAGGAAGACTCCGTTTAGTCATAGGGTGACTTCTCAAAAGAGTTTGTTGCAACATAATTTATTTAGAGGTTAGCAATCAGTGCGCTGAATATAAATGTAAGCTTTTTTTCCCTCATATTTTTGATAACAAAAAATGCAATCTCCCCTCCCTGAAATATTTCATTTTCCTTTCAATCTACCAGATTCTCATCTATGGGGTTAGAGGTTTAATTTGATGTTCAGCGGGTCGCATCTGACTGACAGCCACCTCCTCACCTCCTGACCTGCTCCCACCGGGCACCTGAATAACATCCGTCACGTTATACATGGCAACTCTGCACCTATAACCCTGAGAAGTTTTGCTCTCCGCGTCTCCTCGGAAATCAGATTAAATTAGACGCGCCGCAGTGGTTCATCCAGGAGGCTCCTCTTTGACAGCTTGCTCGCAAAAACCAATAAAATGCAGTACAAACTGTATTACGAAACTGGATCCGTACGTGCGCTAAACTTTGGGTTACGTACTGGTTGTTTGGAGTTTAAATTAGATTAAGCTTAACCTTTTCTGCCAAGAATGTTGCCAGACTTTGAGCCTCATAAACTGTTAACTTCAGAGAGCGACATTTTATTTTAAGTGCTGTGATTTTAGCCGGAAATATAAATTAAATAGGTTGGTTATAGATACAAATTATTCGCTACTTTACCTTGACGTATCCACTGAAATCGTCGTCCTAATAGAGCTGGCCCCAGATTCCCACAGGAAAACAGCACAGATAGCCCCAAACGGTAGAAGAGTCGCACCATTAATTTGACCCATGTCCCTCTTCGCGCTGCGGGACAGATGATCTGCTGAAGTAACACTTGGCACCCGCCAAACTCCTTTACTTTCATGTGTCAGTGACCCGCGTAGGTAGTGCTATTCAAAATATCAGAAATCGTGGTCAAGTGTCCCGCAGAGGTGAAGCGCACAGAGACTGCGGGATCAGTGCGCAGCGTGTCCGGACCCTGTTTCCTAACTTTACGCAGTGAGCCAGACCCCTTGGAGAGCCGCTGAAGGCTTCACAGCCCATTGCGCTCCCACTAATCCCTCTGGATTTACATTCCTGCCTCCAAAGAAGAGACTTCAGGCAACCGAGGATCCAGTCGAACTGTGTAATGCTGGTGGCTACACATGCCAAGATGTGAGAAGAAAAAAAAGAGAGAGAGAGAGAGAGACGGACCTGTTACTCGATTTTAAAATAATCGTATTTCACCAGATTCCACAAATATGGCGCTAATTATGAACAAACGAATAGATAAGTAAATGAATAAATAAACCTGGAATGACAAGATTTAAAAAATTCTTATGTGCAAAATAAAATTGTGAATAAAAAGAGACTTGGTTGACAAATGTATTTTGCATCACCATCAAGCCTTAAAGTATTAAACGACTTAAGTTAAACTTTATTTATAGAGCGTATTTCATAAAACTACTGTGAATATGTAAAATAAAAAAAATAAATAAAAACAAGAGAAAACAAAGAATCTAATTCAGACTAATGGAAAGACAAGTAGCATTTAATTAATTCATAAATCAATCAACAAAATTAGCATATATATATATATATATATATATATATATATATATATATATATATATATATATATATAACTTGTATATAAAAA
>NW_015112983.1:60271-75375 GCF_001443285.1 Poecilia latipinna
ATAATATATAAAAAAAAAAAAAAAAAAAAAATATATATATATATATATATATATATATATATATATATATATATATATATATATATAGAACTTGAATGTAAAATACTGGGAATAAATAAAGCCAGATACTGTGGTGACTCATCTCAGGTCTCATGGGAGAGAGCTCCAGAAAACAGAAGCATAAAAGACCTTTACTTGAAAATCCAAAGGGCTTGTGCGGAATGGATTCAGTTTGTGCACCTCAAAAACTTTATGAGGATCAGATATTTAAAGCTTTGAAAACAATAAGTATTTTTAGCATAATTTCTGTTCTCAACCTGAAGCAAAATGAAATATTTCAAGATGGAGCACTCTGATCAAAACTTTTAGTTTTTTTTTCCTTGTAAACTCCTAGAGTTTTGTATTGTTTAAAGTTCAAAGGGATCACATACATGTTAAAGATGAGGACTAAAATTAATCCATGATCAGTGTAATGAAGAGATCTTCATTATTGGGACTATTTTTACTGAAGTCACCGTTTAGCACTGTAAAAGCACTTTTTGCAAGAACTTTATTTAGCAGTGCACTTTAAGCATAGATTTGCACATGAATAACAATTTGCACACAAGATGTTTTAACTGTGTTTATCGAGTGTTCTTAGTAGTTAGCCGTGTAGCCTTTTGTTCTGGGCTCTGCACAGCTGCTCCTCATTGAGAAGTGAGGTGGTTGCCTGTGAAGGGAGGATAATTGTTACTCAGAGCAAGGAGCTACTGGTGAGTAAAACTGAGCAAATGTTTGTGCATAATCTGTTAAATGTGGAGTGCTAATATGAAGTGACTCACCTGTCTTTTCTGTGTCCCCTCCAGGGTGTTTGGACAAATATTGCCCCAAGAGTCCAGACACCATTTATAGGTTCCTCCAGTAAAGGCCATTGAAAAGTGTGGGGGAGGGAAGGGAGAATTGTTTATGAGTTTTTGTGGTGTTTCATTACGGTGTAATGATAAAACATAAAATATAGTAAAAAAAAAGTAAGTAAGTGGAAATATTTGCATTTGGTAAAAGGTATTTCATTTAAATGGGTGGAGATTGGTGAATTGAGATCCCCCTCTGAATTAAATGTGGTTTGGTCCGTCACAGTTGGGACTATTTAAGGCTGCAGCTTCAGCTGTGAAATTGTTCTTGATGCTGTGAGAAGAATAAACTACTTCTGTCCCACCTGACTCTGCCTCAACGTTTCATCCTCACTGTAAAATCCAGCTGCAAAAGGCCGCCTTGTTACAATCCCTAATGACTTTATTCAAATGCAAATAGAAACTACAAAAAGTTCCACCTGCAAGGTACATTTTGTAATGTTTATGAAGGTGAAAAAGCTTATCAGTATGAAATGCTGCGCTCAGCAAGAACAGGCTGACGGACAATGTTTGGCTCATTTCAAATTCTGACTCCCTGGGCTGTTTTTACCACTGAAACAAGAGTGATGTTATATTTTTAAAATTATTTTTTATTAAGCAAATTAGTAAATATGCTTTGCAATCAAACAAAAAAAAGGGGGAAAATAAATCCAAAAATTATGTAGTTAAAGTATTTTAACTGTGTTTGGATTTGGAAGTTGTGTGATTCTCTGACATAGATTGTTATGATTTGCTAAGTGTTTTGGTAAAACCCTCAGGATGTATTTTTTGTTTAAAACCAGACATTTGAGTTGTTTTTTGTGCCGTATGTTTTGGACACCAATATTTATGATGCTAACAAATACAAGATCAACTGACGTAGCAATATGGATCACCATCCCTAAAACTTCTTTAAACAATAAGCCTTTTTAAAAGTCTGTCTTTGTTTCAAATCCTTACCTGCCTCATTACAGGTGAAGACCAACAAATAAAAACAAATGTTCAAAAGTTAAAACTATTCCTCAAAATGGTGCATAATGATGTGGAATATAATTGTCTGAAGTGTTCCTAAACAGAATTTGTAACATGGTTCCTGCTAATGGGCATTACATTATCAGCATGCTAAAATATAGCAATTATTCACTCGTGTTTTCTTTGCTATTAGATGAAATATCTCAATGAAATGTTTTGCCGGACTAACAGCCTTGTTTATCTTGGAAAAGCTGCTGAAGGTGGAGGGTGAAGGTGTCTGCTGGGAAAAAAAGAAGAAATGGTTTCTTGAGAAACAAACCTAGAAGTAGAGATCTTTTTAATATGTAATAATTATCTAGTCGTTATTATTGTTGCTGTAAGCAAGCATGCAATCACAACCTGATTGCTTGAGATGTACGTTTGCTGTGGGCTTTAGCCTTTGACCGAACACAGTGAAATCTGATTAACTCAGTGCACTATGTTGGTTTTCTTTCTGTTCACACACGAGAAAGAATTGTGGTAATGCGGTTCAGAAACTGTAGATCCGTATGTACTGCACCAAGTGTTTTTTTAACTGCTGCTGTGAAAAATGCGTCTTATTTGGCACACACGTCTCAAACATTACTGTAAACCAGGCTGAAGAGAGGCTGTGTGATGTATAGTGAGCATTAATATATATTAAGGCACAAGTTATTGAGTAATAGAAGTAAATTGGAGCCAAATGTTCTGAAACATAAAAATGTAGAAATAAACATACAATGAAATACATTTAATAATAAATGGCATGCATTTTATGTTACGGTTTTCTGAAAATCTGTGTGGATCACCCGTGTATGTGTTCTTACCTGTTGCAGGCTTTGATCATGTACCAAAAAAAAAGACGTGTGAGAGAACTCTGACCACTCATACCCTCTGAGGACCGAATAGCACAGTGGTCGGTGCATCATCTGATGACGCGAGGTAACTCTGCACTTAGTGGTGGACGGTGTTCTTCCATGCCATTAAATAGAAACATCTGGCTTTATTCACAGCAAAACGAATAACACTGGGAGTACACATGCACTGTGTACACGCCTGCATGTGGTATCCAGCACATCAAATTAAGCAGCGTGGACTCCTTTGCCTCCATTTCCCTCCAGAATCAAATAAATTCATAACATATATAAAGCAACATTATTAAGGAACCGCAGCAAAAAAAAGGCAGCTGTTGAAATGGAGGCCTCTGCCTCATTATTGCGACCACACAGGACATGGTTTCTCTTTTTCCCATGCAGGAGAGTCTCCTTTTACCTTGGCTTGTGGCTTTTATGTAGTATCTATCTGGATACAAGCCACAGAGAGGAAATGTGGGTTTCATTCGGTGCAGCGGATACATTTTGCTGCGATACAATTTTTTAAAAGTATATTTATAATAGCACATCTATGAGAAAACATATAAGGAAAACACTGCACCATTTTCTTTCCACTATTCAGTTATGCAATGTGTTGTGTTGAACGATAAAAGCCTACTTCTGTCATGGGGTGTGGTTGGTGGTGGTGAGAATGAACGGTAACCACCCAGGTAGTGATGAAGATGATGATGAATTTAATAAAGAGAGCTCAAACACAGTCCAACACAGGCGGCACGGCAGAGAGTTAGCACACAGCTAATTACCGGTAGCAACTGAAAGACAGAGGACTGAAAACGAGAATTGAACCAATACAGGACTTTACAGTTCGACTGTGGTGGCAAGCAGACAAATGACATTCGACAAGGATCGACAAGAGACAGAGACAACAGGTGGGACTAAATACACAGGGAGAGTAATCAGGGAGTGAGACACACCTGGGAAGCAATCAACGGGGAGACGCAGAGACTCAGGACAGAAACTGAACACAGAAAAACCTTAAAATAAATACACAGAAACATGGATCATGACAACTTCAATATATTGAAGTCAAGAGAAACTTTAACCTTTTATATTTCTATTTTGTATTTACCCATATGAAGCACTTCATATGAAACGTCTTCTTTATCGTGAATCAACTTGTGTTTGTGAAAAAAATATTAGTTATATAAATGTTTTCATCAGTCAGTGGATGGCCCACCGTTGGTTTGTGGGGATTTTCCTGATCTAAAACTGTAATGCCCCAAAGGAAGAAAGATGCAGTTTCCTGGCCCGTGAGCATTATTATCCCATGTAGGATTCTGAACGGCTGTCAATCTTATTTTCCAAAATAGAGCAAACATTTTTGGAGACCAGACCAGAATCTTTTGATTGTGTAGAAGAGGAAAAACTAACAAAAGATCCTTAATCAAAAGTCATACGGGAAAATCACCATATATATCTTTTAACTTTGTATTTCAATTAAAGGTGTAAAGTTATGGAACAAGTTACATGAAGATTTAAAACAAAGCAATAGTTTAACACAATTCAAAAGAAAGTACACAGAGGTAATTTTCAATAGTTACACATACGGGTGATGGAAAGCAATAAGGTGTGTATTGCAGATAACAACTTGGTGTAAGGGTTAGGAAAGACAAACCAGAATAAAATGGGAAAATGTATAGGTAAATATTAGTAACTGTTACTTCTGACTGCTACTTTGATTTTGATTTTTTTAATGACAGTAGGACTCTAAAGTTTCAAGTGTTTAGGGGTAGGAGTTTATAAGTTCTCACTTCTTCCTACCCCATTTTGAGCATGATATGTTAACTGAAACAAAAAAATCTGTATTTTCTCTTCTTTCTTATGCACTTCTTGTTACTGTGCACTATTTTATTTTATATTTGTATCATGTTCGAATAAAATTTCATTTCATTTCATTTCATTTCATTTCATAAATTTCATTTCATAACTTGTACTCTTATAAAACCACTGACAATCTAAAAAAAAAAAAAAATGGTGTTACTGTACCTCCCTTCGCCAGTAATGCCTTTTATCCTAACAATTCATCATATTTTCATATTGAGAAAGTTTCAAAAGAACATAAAATAAGATGGATGAGCTCATGACATAACCTTCACAGAGATAACTTATTTAGGGATACACATAAGACAAATAAATTTTGTTCCATTTCTACATGCTATACATAGAGCTCTTTGTATGCTTATCTGATTTATTTGTGATAAATCTTTTATACAGGAATCAACAGTATTGTCTTCAAGCTCTAATGAGGAGACTTATGAAATATGTCCTGCATTTTTTATCGAATGTCTGTAACTCTGTTACAGAACAAGACTGGGAATATGTTCTGCATACCTCTCTTATCAGAATGAAACCCCGACTGTTCAAACCAAACAGACAGAAATTATTTCTCAGAATCAGAACAGGTCTCTTGATGATGAAACTGTTTTGGAATTAAATTTAAACCACACAAAGGATTCAGGTTTTGTTTATGTTTGGCAGCAATCAGCCATTAAACTGACGTTTGGCTGACCTTTGGAAAATGGATTTGATTTACCTTTTTCTCAATGTTTCAGTTTGTTAGTTATAGTTTTAGAGACAGGAAAACAATCCGCTTTCTAACATCCATTGACCACGTTTGTGTCTCTTTAATTTCTGAGGTAAATGCCCTCAATAAAAAAAAGAGAAGATTTTCCCTATTTACATTTTAATACATGGGAAATTAATATTCATAAAAATTCCAAAAAAAAAAAAAACACAAAAAAAACCACATAAAACACAATCTGGTACGTGTTGAAATCATTTTCTGCAGCTGGCCACCAGGTTTGTCCACAACTTTGTGGAAGAATTATTTTTATTTTTATTTTCCCATTAGTATGTGTTAGAAATATCTAAATATTTTAAATTTCTAACCTGTTGCTAAAAAACTCAAACCTTCAGCTCCCCACACAGATGTTTTCTGTATGATTGAAGGTCTGGAGACACTGGGTGAGCTTTATAGGATTCTCCCTCTGTTTTTGATCATTGTCATAATGGAAGATTCATGATCCTTCATCAGTGTTATCACTGAAGGAAGAAGGTTCTCATTTAAGATTTTGTGGTACATGTACCTGCCAATAGTCCCAAATCATGATGTTTCCACCTCACTGTGTGGCTGATGATCATCCTCAAACTGGAGGGGCAAAATTTTGCATGGTGGCCTAGACTAAGAGAGATTGTTTATAATTTTATGTTTCTGCATACTCTAAAGCTGGCACATTCTTTAAGCTTTGTCCAGCTTTGCAGCTCATTCCAGGTCAGATGTTATCCCAGATGTCCTGTGACAAAGCTTTTATTGTGTTCATGGAGTTGGACTTGAAGGAATTGGTTTAGTAGGCAAGTATGTTTTTCTCGCATAATCATTTGCAAACATAAGTATATGTTATTCATTATACAATAGATTTTTGGGCCACAAAGGAACAAAGCCAATACAAAAACAGACAAAGTTCTGCCTGTGTTAAAGGGAATCAAACTGTACCGAACAGGAAAAGTAAATTAGAAGTTTTGTACCCCTGTAGCTCTAGATTGTTAGTTGATATTAATGAACCTTTCCACAAAATAGAGACTGCACATTTCTTAACAAATGACCGAACTCACAAAATTAAATGCAATTTAGCTAACCCTAAAAGGTCTTTAAAAAGTGATGTGACAAAGTCAGGGAAATGATGGGCTTTGAACTTGGCTTTCAGATTCTCCGAGTGCTGTTCAGCAATTGGCACTTCAGTTTTACAAACGACTCACTGCTTGAAAGGGCTTGGAAATTTTCATTATTTACTGCACATTACACTGGTGCATTTGACAGAAGATACAAAGCCAAAGCTTAGAAAAATCTTGATGGGAAGCTCTTCACCTTAAACAATGTGTTTGAGCAGCACTGCAATGAGTCTTTTGTCAACATTAGAAGTCAGATTTATAGTTTAAGCAGACAAAACCTTCCTGTCAGCTCAATTAATTTGGGTTGAGAGTAGAATTTTAATGAGGTGACTTTATATCACGGTGGCTAAAAGAGAAACCCTCCGCAATAATTCCCCGTACTACTTAAAGACTCCGGACACTTTAACGGCAGTTCATTAGAAGTTAAAAGAATTGTATTCTACCCATCACCAAGGCTTTTTAGAAAAGTCAGCGACAGTGGCAAACTCTCAGCTTTGGAGTGAAGTTTCACAAGTTTTTGTTCTGCATTATTCTGCTAAAGAATCGGTAAAATAATATCTAAAATATACAAACAAAAACGTCAATGTAATCACGTGGACTTTCTCAAATCGACAGTTTTTCATCAAATAAATTTGACAATATTTGACTAGAAATGAAAAATAGGCAGTTGTGTCTTAATTGTCATCTCACTGAACTGAACTGGATTGTATTGAAAGGAACTGGACTGATTTGAACTGAATTTAGATTATATATATGTTTTTGGATATGAATTGACTAAAGGTGCTGGTGAACATGAGTTGAAATTTGTGGCTGATAAGATTTTCATTTGGCCTTCTTTTATGTTTGTTTTCTTTTTTAGAGACATAAAATGATGCTATCAACATTAATTTCTGCAGGCATTTAGGAAAATGTTTGTAAAACACACAAACCAATATATTAGAGGGTTTTTTTTTCTCCTTTCAATCTTTGTTAAACAGTAAAAGCTCATTCTTAACATAATATTAATATAATAGCGTAATGATTGTGGAGAAATCACATAAACTTCCTGCACTGTTGTCCTAACCCTCAGGCAATCATCATTGTATTTTGAACAAATTGCCATCATCAAAAACTAGTCCCCAGTTGAAAGCATAATTCATTATTGTGAATTCATAGCCCCATTTTGCCCCCATGAAAACTCCCACCTCTACTGTAGCAGCACAATCTTGAGTGATTTATAGTTTGTGAGACGCTTTGAAAGTGAGAGGCTCTCTTGGTCTCACAGGTGCACCCAGCAGTCAGCAGCTGAGAACACAGACTCTAGTCTGGCTCTGACACGACTCAAGTCTGAACACATGTTGCCTTGTCCGCTACAGAGATCACTGTCCAAGACGTGATAACGCAGCCTGCATTAGTAGGAAACAAAATAAAGAGGGGTTTTATTACGGCCAAAATGCAAAAAAAAAAAAAAGGTTTTGCAGGTGAGAAATGTCTGAATGTCTTTGATCCGACCATTAGAGGCAGGTCATTAAAATGAATAACAGGAGCAATGACCTCAGGGTTTCAGGCTCATTACTCCAATATTTTGAGAAAGTAAGACACAAGCAGAGAGTACAACTGCAAAGATGTAACAGGATTACCCCAAATGCTCATGGGTCAAGGGGTTCAGTTGGAGTTAGATCGCCTGCAACCAATGTCACAGAAACACACCTGTCCAATAACTATGTGTACTATAACGTGCATTTTAACACAGGCAAAAAATGATGACAGACGTGATTGGTTTCACCTTATTAATAAACAAAACTCCCTTATTTGTGTATAATTAAACTTTAGATTTTTCTTCCTGTTTTACACTTTTTTGTTTATATGCAAACTAAAGCACAAGCTAAAGCAAGTATTCCAAAAGTCCTTGCATTATCAGGAGTTTGTGGTTTTAAATTGTCAGTTTTTTGTCGTTATTCACTGTTGTGAGTGACAGACTGGGCTTTTAAAACCTCTTGTGCAATGCTGGTATGTTGTGTCTCTAAGCCACTGCTCTCTCTATTTCTCTTCTTGGACTTCTCCTCCTCACTGAATAAATTAGTATGTAAATATTAACTTTATTAACTAAAAATAGAGCTAGAAACTTAACACTAACTTCTGCTATCACCACTTTTGTCTTGTGTGGCCCTTGTATTATGCAATATTACAAGGCCTTCCAAAAAGTTATGTTACCACTGCGTCTTTTGGCTTTCTTCTCAGCTAACTTGCTCTGAGTGTTTTATTCTTCTCAGATGTATTTCAGGCACAAAAAGGAATTAAATCATTAGCTACGAGCCTGTGCACTATTTAACTACTTGTAAAACTGTTTACAACTCTCTAGCAAACAGATCCCGTCCTGTGTGTGACCTCCATTAGTTGTGCGAGTGGCGTTGGAAGTGGCTTAAGTGCAAAGCTGTTCAAACCGATGTAGGGGGTTAACCCTATTCGACACCCTGACCAGTCAGGCCAAAGAGGTGGCACCCCCCCTGCTGTAGCGCCATCATCCAATGATCCAGAGAGATCTCCCACTTTGTGTGTGCTCAACGATTGGTTTAACGGGGCAGAGAGCGTGGCTACGTCTGGAATGTTTCCCAACACGGACATGACCTCCTTGGGTGAGAGGGATTACAAGCTGTGGGAGAGGACCAACCTTTCCTTGCACGGTGGGCAGATCCTCAAAACTGCTGATCAGCAAGCCAACAGGGTCACAGCCTGGAAGAACAGGACTAGCCTCTACTCTTCTGCACAATCAGGCTTAACAAGGTTTATGACGTTTACAAAGACCCGCTGACTGACTCTGGTCTGACGAAAGAGTCATAAAAATATTTTAGATTTGAGGTGGAAGGAAAACACAAGTTTTTATCACTGCTTTGTATCTCGGTAGTGTTGTTAAGTAAGACCTTAGAACTTTACATTTTCTGACAGCAGCTGTGGCTTGATTGAACTATAGTTGAAGCGTGTATTACTGCTGAGTTCCCAGCCATGCTCCTTTCGGAATCATGCCCCGTTAGCTAAATTACACCACATGCAGACAAAAGTCAGATAAGACAATAAAAAAATTTGCATGTTTGAAGTTCATTTCCCAAGACCGATTTTTCACTACACGTTGCCAACATGCAGCGGGGTACGCGACGAGAAAAATGTGTGAATTCCCTGGTTGAAACTGCAAACTCTGGGAAGATAATGTGAAACCTTTTGTCGTAATTCAGACTGCACTGCACAGCTGTGTGGCCTGGGAGAAATATTACAACAGACAGTAAGTCACACGCGGAAATGTTGATAGAGCACTCTTAATGGAAAATACAGGCTTATTCAACGTTTTATTTAAACACACATTCAGAGCAAGTGTCCACACTGCTGCCGGCAATACTGCTAAATCACTGTGCTTTAATTAAAAGTGCTTCCTACAGATCTGATGTTAATCATATCAGAGAAACCCAGAAACAGCCAATTATAGCTGCACATTAAATCTCATGCCCCATGTGAGGTCTTTCTACAACACAATGTGACCATGTGTTCTGTATGTGTGTGGCTGAGCAACGCAAACAAGGTAAAGTGCTGCAATAATCTGTGACTAGTGCGCTCGTACATTTTTTTTTTGCAGTTTTTCCTGTCCAGATGTATTATAGAAACAATACTATGTAGTTATTCATAATTGCATTCTCAGAACAAAGGAAACTTATTTATTCCTAAATTTAAAAAAAAAAAATGAAATGAGTTAAGAAATCATGTTTAACTCCAGAAAAGGGCATTTTAGCAAATCAATAAATCTAAATCTGGCCAATAAACCCAAATCTTTGTTCTACAGTAGACAACATAAATCTTCTTCTTCTTCTTTTTTTTTTTTTAATAGCAACTAAGATCACAACGTGGCAGCGGATTTACAAACCGAGATTTACAAACCAGCTCAGAATTTGTAGTTACCACAGGACTTGACAAGAACTCCTTTTTCTCATTTATTAAGCAACACTAACCATGTTTATGAGGGATCAGCACTAAGGCTGGAGCATGTCTTTAACCAATCAAAGTGCTTGTTTGAAACTTCCCGTTGTTTTACAGTTTCCTTTCACTTACATGGCAACCAGCACACATGCTAAACACAAGACAGACCAACAGTGTTCCCATGATCACTGACCCAAATAAAAGGTAGATTCTCATATTTTTCTTGACAGCTAAGCACGGGTGACCACAGTGTCACAGGTCAAACCTGGTAGGTATGCCCACCACATGGAATGCAATTTAAACAAATACTAAGAACACATGGTAACACATAATGTGTGCATTTGTTTTAACGAGGTTGTTTTGTTTTTGTTTTCTGGTTAAAAAATTGGCAGTTGGATAATCGGAGGAAACATAAAATCAGAAAGGTAAAATTAAGCAGGAGCAGAATGGGACGTGATGTGCAGGCCACGACAACATGCAAATGTTTAGTTCTGTTCTCTGGCTGTTTCCACAGTTCTCTGCAAATGCCGTCATCACATTAAAACGAGGAATGCAAGTAACAAGGAAGTTGTGTCATTAGCAAACAAGTTTGGGATAGATTAAAACCATTCAATTTTCTTAATCACAACCATAAGACGAGGAGCGACAGTCGGTCTGCTGCAGGGAAACAGAGCTGAGAAGGTAACTTTTAGCTGATAAAACCCAAAAGACACAGTCTGTATTACAACAGGACTTGCTTTATGACTCATGTCTTTGAAGTGAGAAAGGAGAAAACTCCCAACCAACCTCAAAATCTCTTACACTAAAAAAGATTTTATGATAATGACCATAAAACTCTATTAGGAAATAATTGTGTGTTTTTAAACTGTTTCCTGTACTCATACTTTCTGTATTTGTTACTCATTTATATGGCAGTGAACATCAGCTTTGTCATTATAAACACTTTAAGCTTAATTAGAATCAGTTACCAGATCGTATCAGTTCATATTAACGATAGTTTTGTTGAGTTAATCTCATAAAACATATTTGGGAATACCACTATTTAAAATTAATCAAACTATGAAGTTTATTACACATCTTCAAAAATAAACAAGAGAAAGTAGGCTGGTAATAAACATTAATTATTACTATAACAATAAAAATAGGCTGACTGGTTACTGTTTAATCTGAATTAACGTGTATTTAAAACAAAAAGTCCAGTCAGTTAGTCTCCAGGTGGCTGGTTTTACTGTTGGCAAATGTCTGGATCTGTTTTTAAGGCTCACTCTTTGTTACAATGCTAATTAGCTTGGATTCAAATCAGGAAAATGTGTCCATTTTCAACTGCATTCCAAATATGCGCAGGTAAGCACCACATGGCTTATAAAGCTCATTTTATTGATTTAAAACTGTGCTTTGGCCTCTGACCCGGGTTTTAAAAATAACAGTTTCTCATATAAGCTGTTGGTTGTGTCCCTGTTTTAACTCCAACTTAAATTTAGCACCACTAAAAGGTCATGCTTTTGTCAACCAAACCAGAGAAAAATGATCCGGTCAGCAAAACTGAGATAAAAATGATCAAGTGTGGATTGCTGTTGTGTGAAGTTTCCATCATAAACATAGTTTCTGATGAAAATGGAGTGTGCATGTGGTTAAAAATTTGTGCTTCTGTGTTCAACATACCTGTATGTTATGTCATCCTTGCTCTTTGTTATGGTAATAGTCACTGGCTAACTTGGTTAGCAGAGCAGCTCACTATGATTAAAGCATCTTGAACTTTCTCACACACTGTTTGATACAGCCACAAACTTTTAGGGTGTTTTATTGGGATTTTATGTGATAAACCAAGTCAAAACTAGTGCAAAAATAATGAAGTGGAAGAAATACTGCATTTGAAACCAGATATTTACAAACACTGACTAAGAAGACAAAATCTGACCAAACCTCTCTTGGTCAGAAATACCAAAATTATTTATGTTCCCTAAATGCCAGAAAACTTAGCAAGAACACTTTTTTAAAGAATTGTTTTCAACTGTCTTTGAATTCAAAAGAACATGCACTGCGCACCATTCTGAACCAACCCCAACTGTCAAATATGGTGTTGGCAGCATCATGCTCTGGGAGTGCTTTTTCTCCTGCAGGAAAGGGGGCGATGGTCAGAGATGGTTGGAGCCAAATACAGGGCAATCTGGGAAGAAAACCTGATGGAGTCTGCAGAAGACCTGAGACTGGGACAGAAGCTTCAGCTTCCAGCAGAACAACAACCCTAAACATGAAGCAAGGGATACAATAAAATAAATTAGTGTTAGAATGGCCCAGTCAAACCTAAACCCAACCAAGAATCTTTGGCAAGATCTGGAAACTGCTGTTCAAAACGTTCTCCATCTAATATGATGTTGCAAAGAAGATGGGCACAAATTTTAGTCACCAGATGTGCAAAGCTGGTCGAGACAAACCCTAAAAGAACAGCAGCTGTAATTGGAGCCAAAGGAGGTTCCACAAAGTGTTGACCCAGTTGGCAGAATACCTTGGATGCCGCACTTTCTGTGTGTAAAAAGTATGTTTAACTCCTGTATAATTTTCTTTCCAATTCACATCTGTATACCACCTTGTGTTGATATTTCACATTGAATTCCAGTGTAATACATTTAAGTTTGTGGCTGTAATGCGACAAAATGGAAAAGTCCAAGGGCTACTGTATGCAAGCCACCGTATGTAAAAGCACCATGTGATGCAAAAAGCTATTGATGTGTGTCAACTGCAACATAACTTCCCAACACTGAAACATAGTGATGGCAGTGTCATGCTGTTGGGATGCTTCTCTTTTCTTTTACAGTGAATCTTTAAACTGCTTTGGAGGTTCATATTTTTGAAGGATAACAACCTTAAACATTCAGCCCTTTCCAACATGTTTTAAAACAATGGAACGTTGTCCTGGAAATATGAAAAAGCTTAAATGGTATGAAAATCTTTGCAAGGCATCCAGTTTTCTGTCTTTGAAATTCAGCCTCTGCGTGTTTTACATTAATTTGGAAGGCCAAAAACCTGTCACAGGTTTGAACAAATGCTTCAAATTAAAAACATATTGCGGTCAAACTGCACAAACCCTTTAAAGTTATGATTCTAATTTAAATTCAAAGTATCACCGGGGGGACTCTGCATCATAAAATATCTGTTCCCCGCAGACTGGAACTGTTTTGTTAGAAGACCTCAAATCTAGAGCTTTTATTTTCTGCTCCCAAATCAAAACATAATGTTCCCATCTAACTTGAAACGTTTCCTTTAACATCATTGTCACATAATCATCTGACCTGTTTTAAAGGTTTGGGCCTGTTTGTTTGCTTCTATCCTCTGGCAGTCGAGCAGAGATGAAGTGACACAGAGTCGACAAGGTCTGCAGAGTCAGAGTGTTGAGTAAATATATACAGCAGGCTGTTTGCCTTAATTCAGCAGCTTGGAAACAATATATTAATCAAACAAGCTGCAGATACAGCATATTTACTCCAACAAAGAGGAGTTGAAAAATCTATTGTTGTAATTTGTATTTCCTTTAGGCTAAAAGTTTATTCTAAAAGATAATAATTGCACTTGACAAACAATGTGAAAAAATGTTGTTTCAAAGCCTTAGGTTTTGTTATAGGAATAAGAACAAACACAACATTTTGCATATATTTTTAAGGAAAAGCAATACATGGTTTTCATTTATGTCACAAATAAAAAAATGGTGGCATGCAAACTTTTATATCACATTTTTATTGTGATAAGCATTAGTAAAATTTGATGTACCTCATTGTTTTCAGAGGTGACCAAACATATAGTTAAAGATTTGTGATTAATAATAAGAGATCAGGGGCTGCACAGTGGTGCAGTTGGTAGAGCTGTTGCCTTGCAGCAAGAAGGTTCTGGGTTCAATTCCCAGCCCCAGTCTCTCTGCATGGAGTTTGCATGTTCTCCCTGTGCATGTGTGGGTTTTCTCCAGGTACTCCGGTTTCCTCCCACAGTCCAAAAACATGTCAGGTTAATTGCCCCTAGGTGTGAATGTGTGTATGCATGGTTGTTTGTCTCTGTGTTGCCCTGCAACAGACTGGCAACCTGTCCAGGGTGTACCTCACCCAGAACATTGGCTGGAGATGGGCACCAGCAACCCTCCTGACCCCACCAATGGACAAGGGTGTAAAGAAAATGGATGGATGGATAATAAGAGATCAGATAAAATTGTCCACATGGTCATTCTCCTACATGCTGGCTGTCAGTTTCCTCTGTAAAGTCCAATCTTTTGATGTTTTTATGGATTTCCATAAAACAAATAAATGGGAAAACAGCAGAGAAAAAAGGAGAGAGGAGAAAATAAGTCATAATCACCTTAAAAGAGGAGATCTAGTTCTGCATAACACTCCCCATTGTTACGTTTAATTCATTGTACTTTCTTTGTTTCGTCTAATTAATTCCACTTAAAATCTGTTGTGAGCCCTAATTTTTTACAACCAGCTAAAGAGAAACTTGCTGACAAATACTCAACTATTGTTTATTTTCAGGGAGGAGGGGCGCCACAAAGCATCTGGGCTTAAGGCAGCCAAATGAACCGGGTCTGCACGACAGTAACGTTAAAAGGTTCAAAGACTTGTGAATTGCTTAGAACAACGCTGATGTTAAACACAAGCAAAAATGTCTGAGAATATCTGCCCAAATAATGTTTTCTAAATACTTTGTAGTCACACTCTGGTGTGCCCTTATATATACACACACACACACACACACACAC
>NW_015112983.1:78670-110753 GCF_001443285.1 Poecilia latipinna
AAATGTTGTCTTCAAAGCATCTGATATTCTCTGGGGTGGAAACGCCACTAAAGTCACCCTTTCACATTGTTCTCAAAATCTCACAAGATTCTTTGAGGTTCGATAATGTGTTTCACGCTGATGGGCTTGTCAGAAAACACAACAATAGCTTTGGGTGAAAGAATCTCATGTGTTTTTGATTATGTGCTGCCTGGCCCATTGTTTACGCTGCGAGCTGAGAAACACACTGAGTCCAGCTGTTGTGGAATATTTCTGCAGCTGTAACCGTGCACCATGCCGTCCCACAGGTTGCACCGCAGGGGTCACCCATGACTGATTTGTTGCCTTTTCCATCGTCCTATTCTACATTTAGAAGTCAAAATGTCGAAAGGCTATAAAATTATATTTTTGAAGGGTTTATTTTTCTTTAAAGCTAAACTAAAATGATAATGACATTATGTTTTAAGGAACATGCCCAAAGAACTGTCCATACGCTTTTATGTTTGGCATAAAGAAAATGGAAACTGGATGCTTATGAATGCTAAAATTTATTGATACCTAACATTGGAGGTAGGCGTCAACCCCGCCACCCTGCAAGGACAAGCAGAAATAGATCATGGATGGATGAAGTAAAAGTGAAGCTTAAGCATTTGTCTCCTATTTTCTATGCATAAATAGTGCAGAGAAAACCATAAATTTAACCAAAGTTTATTTTTAAAAACAGAGAATGAGTTAGCACATATTAGGTCGGCTTCTTGTTAAAGATGTGTGGATGTTCACTAAAATCCCACGCGAGTAAAATTGGCCAACATGTTTACATGTTTCTTCCACCTGCCAGCCACGGTCTCGGTCAACTTAGTTGCACTCTGTCCACTTTCATCAGGCTGCCATTTGATCCAGCGCAGTTGAACTCGAGACCTTTGACAGGGCTGCAGTATCAAGGGCGACAGCAAACTGAGTCATTAAGAAGGGAGGGTGAAAACGTGCCAGATGATGACAGAGCAACCATTTATCACAGTCACAGAAACATCTGATAATGGGAAGAAGGAAGACTGATTTTGCTTGTGGTTCTCTGAACCTCTTTAAGTCTGCTGTGGTCTACAGATGTGGAGTCTGACTGTGAAGTTAATCACTCACACACACTCAAACATCTCAAAAAGACTTCGCACAAATACGATAGTAAAACCCCCTGCTAGTGAAAGGTCTGTACCTTTCAGTAGCAGGGGGCACAGTGATGCATATGTGCCTCCCTATGTCTTTTAAATCAAAAGTGAACAAATGTGAATAATTACTTGCTCACCTGGAAATGCCTATTAGCAGTTTCCTCTGTCTAAAAACTTTTACACAGAGACGCATACACCCAGATGTAGCCAATTTTGATTCAAGCTGATGCAATCTCTAACTGAACGACAAAGTCATGCGTCTCAAGTATAGTCATATTCAAAAAAGTAAAAGCTTATTTATAACTTATTTCACTAAGTGAAACACATTCTGTGGACTAATTACACACAGATAGAGAGAAATGTGGGCTTAAAAAAGTGTATTTGATACCTACGTAAAGGCTACTGTTTTTAAAAGTTACTTTTAATCTGACTAACGAGATTCAGATGCATAATCAGATTTTTTTAATATGACCTCAGTTTCAGTCCATAGATGCTATAACTCTGATATCCACTAGATGTCAGCATTCAAAAGCAGTATGAGTACACACTGATTCAAAGATTAATGTTAGTCTTGAATAAAATATTTGCCTTTTCAGTTCGCAAGATAAACGTAGATATTTATGGAAACAATTCAAAAAGTATTTATGTGCATACAGAGTGAATAAGTGTTAGTAACATTTCCATTATGCCATTATAGCAAAAACAGTGATAAGTGAAACAAATACATTGATTAAAAGATTTTTTTTTTTAATGAAATGAATGAACTGAAATGGTCCAACCATAATAGATGCTAGTATTTTAGCTAGGTTTACCTTTTTTGCTAATTTTGGCTTTTACGTGGGTTTTTCACACTGCATGGACTATTTCCTACCTTTCTGCAAGTCTTCAGCAGTTGGCTTCAAACGCTTTTGCCATCATCACCAAAAGCATTCAGCATTGAGCATTTGGCATTCACACTTGAATTTTCATAGGAAATGCACACTTTCTAGTGTTTTATTGGGCTTTTAGGTGGTAAACTGACACAAATTAGAAAATTGCTTATTTTTACTCAATTGTCTTTAATCTATCATCCCTATAAAAATAAAGGCAACAAATTGACTCTACATCTCTAAACTCTGCAAAGCTATCACAGCTGCTGTTGTTTTGGGTTTAATATGACAGAATGCAAATAAAATCAAATGGCCAAGATTTAGTTTAGTTTGGACAAACTTCCAAACACATTTTTATGTCTTGTCTTTTTCTCTTGGCAGTGAAACAAAAACAACAACCAAAAAAGAAATACTTAAGATTGTTGGAGAAGTCTGACATGCAATTTTGTGCATTGCAACAGAGAACAACATGTTCCCCCCCTCTCTGGAATAGAAAGACCCTGCTGTCTCTTCAGATGAAAGCAGGTAACCACTGACAGTCAGAAAATGTCAGGCTATCTAAAAAGAAATTAAACAAAGGAGTGAGTCACTTATGTGCCCTGCAGTATAGAGTAGAATAAGTTATTAAAGCTGAGAAGCTGCAGATTTGCAAACAATGAATGTTCAAAAATAGCAATAGTTTTCCCATCCTTGGCACAATCTTCCACCGAATTATGAATTTTTTCCTACCATGTTGTGCATTTTGAATAAATAAGTAAATACTTGGAGTTCAGTGAGATGATAAACAAGTTGTGGATCAAGATAGCTCATGTGGATGGTGTGGTGACCTGAGATACAGACTGCTCTTGTGATTTGAACCTGACATAGCTGGATGTTGGATGTTGTTTATTTTCTTGAGTCTAACAGAGTAAATGCAGCCTTCGGGCTTTTTTCTAAATTCCCTATTGGATCTTTACTTTTCTTTTCTTTTCTTTTCTTTGTCTCAAGACAGAACTTCTGAGGGACAGAATAACTTTTTCATTTCAGATTTATGATATTTGTGGCTTTTAGTTAGGCACACAAAACAACTGCTAAAGGAAGCGCGACATGACATTTTTAATAAGAAAACTTTCTCATTCTTTTCTTTGATGTTTTCAGTGAGAAACTTTAATGTTCATTCTCGGAGCAAATGATGGAGTGATCTGAAATGATTGTAGCAGCAGCCCCGCTGCAGGACCACACAGACAAAAGACTGCAGAGGCATCAGCACCATCTCATTTAGTTTGTCTCCCACAGAAGAGTGGGAACATCTGAGGAGTCAAAGCAGGGAGGAATGCTAGCATCAAATGCTTTACAGCCTCATGCCAAGACCACAGCAGTTTGGTGTAATGATCCATGGATAGAGAGGTGTTCATTAGTGAGAACATGTTTGATATAACTAAATATGGTTTCATCAGTTATTAAATTAAATTGCACCACTCGTGTTGGCAGAGCCTGGAGTACCTCTATTAAGTTAGTTCTGATTGTTTACTTTTGTAGACTTCATCTCTTAGTTTTTATGTTTTTTTTTTTGGTTGAAGCATTGAATGTTTGGACAAAGTTTCCTCTGGTTTTGGATGTTGTGCAGCTGGAAGGTTTTTTTCTCTTATTTTTGTGCTTTTAGACAGTTTTTTAAAATGTGTACCCTTGGCAATAATGCATTGTTTTTACAACAAAGAACAGCTGATTAGCATCCCAAAAGCAAATGAGATGGATTAGCAGTGTTTGCCAATAATTTACAGTGTCATCCAGAACATGTTACTGTGGAATATTATCTCGGCTGACCAAATATTGAGTTGTTAGTATGACATGACAGTCATGAGACTGTCACATTCTTCAGTCAGTGGCTTATTCAGATTTGTTGCAATACCGACCGCTACCAGAGACCCTTCTCCTCACAGCATCACCATAAACAGCTAATTTTTAAATGTACTGGGATGATATGAGTGATGACAAAATTTTATTTCCCTTAGGCATAAATGAAGTAATTTAACTGAACATGGAGATTTGAAGACACAAATACAAGGATGTAATGGAACAGGAGATGTACATTATGGATGTGCAGCACACGAATCTGCAGCAACTGTATGATACTGTCATGTGAATATGAACTCTCTAAGACATGTTTCTGACTCGTTGTTAAATCTCTGGCAGGAATAACAAAGGCAGATCTGAAGGCAGTAAAAGGTCCAACCTAGCATTAGCGAGGTGTACCTAGTAAAGTGGACAATGATTTACATAAAATGACAATAAATTAGTAACTTGTTTCTTTTGCTTTCTTGTCAATTATATTTATTTCATTTTAACTTGTCAAAAAAGCAAAATTAAACATTAAACATCTTGATAATAACAGGATGTTTGAACACTTCTTGACATGCAGAAAGTATATTTACAGAAAATGTCCATTTCTTTCAAATTTACCCCTTTAGCAATCATCTAATATGTTACATAGTGTAAATCCAAATTATCCCCTGAGTCTTTCAAACGTTGTCATTTGGTCACAAACTTTGAGATAAAGTATTTCATTAAAAAGAACCGAGGATCATCTCTATTCTAATGACTCTCCAAATGGATAGAGAGGTGGTTCTGCTGACACCTGTTGGCCCACTGCAGTACTGACATATAAAAATCTGTCCTTCCTTATTATTTAAAAAAAAATCTCTGCAATAAGTAATCTGGGACCAACTTTTGTTTTCTGTTTTTATGTTACTATTTTAAGTTTGCTGTAAATTATTTTGCTATTCATATTTAAGAAACAAATCCAATCAATGTCAGACATTTTGGTTTTCAGTGAGCCTTTCTTCAACGTAAAATATTTAACCTGTAGATACTTTTAGAGTAGAGATCTTCATGTGCTTTGTAATTATGTATCTTTAATTATTCCCATTATCAAAACCTTTTTGGACTCCAACAATACGAGGTTTCTTTGCAATCCCATTAAAAAAAAAAAAATAATCAAAATGTGTCCCCAGGTAAATAACAAAATGATGAAGAATTAGCAGGCATCCCAACCATAACAATTAAATTTTAACAGCTCTGTACAGGATGATAGATATAAGAGTGTGAAAGAGGGATATTGGTACAGGTACAGATGCCAGAAAATAGTCACAAACTGTCAAAGATGTAAATTACACACATGCATGTTAGCCTTTTGTCCAGCAAGCTTTGATATCTGTCGTTTCTTGGCACAAAATAAACAATTCTACAACATTAGTATAAGTTTCACAGTACATCCAAGTTGTTAGAATGCTACAGTATTAAGGAATCACAGTGAAGTAATAATCACTAATGTGATGGAGTGAGATGACTGGTATATTAGAAAAACGCATCATTCCTCCCACCCCAGTGTGATCAGTGTTTCACCTTCTATAGTCCCACAGATAAATGTGATTCTGCTCCACCTACACTTTTTACATATAGTTAGTCCTACACTGCATCTGACTGGATGGCGTGCCAGCGGGTGGTTTCTGTTTGTCCTGGACCGCAGATTTCCCTCCAGTGCTCCTGTCCTACATCTGAAGTATCGCCGCCAATCAGTACGCGTCCCAGAATACTGTTCTTAGTGTAGAGACGGCCCTGTAACAATGAATCCAGATTCAGGGACTTGATGGAGTATCACAGCTTTCGTCGATAAACGTGTAATTTTAAAGCACACATTTCATTTGTCTAAAAACTCAAACCTGCATCACGATGAATTCGAGAGTCAGTGGCAGCTGGGTGATGTCACCAGGTGGAAGGTCAAACAGGAAGGGAGCGTTCCAGATGGGGTTTGGTCCACTGGCTGCTTTGGTCTCCTTTGAGTCGATTATTTTACCATCCTGATGTAAGTTTATGACAACATAGTGATCTGTTAAATAAAAAAGAAAGAAAAAGGCTATTTTTTTGCTTGCTAGTGACACACACCTCTTTAATTTGACCTTTGAGTTAAATATTTTATTTTCACCTGCCGGTTTGAGACGACCGGCTGGATTATATCTAGCTAAAAGCTAGTTCCTCCAAATGGAAGTCCAAATTGGGTATATTTCCTCCTCTGTGCACTTGTCACAAAGATTTGCTTCTGATTGGCTCATCATTTCCATGTGACGACTTAGAGAACATTTTATCTTTTATTCAGTTGCACATGAAAGTGCCTGGTAAAAGTTTGTTAGCGTTTCAACAGTTTCTAATGAGTCTTAAATTATTTTTACTGGAATTATTTTATGTGCTTATAGTTTCAGATGTACTTTTCCTGAGTTGATTTAAGAAAATTGTTAGTTTTTTGTTAGCCTTGCATTGTTCACATAGTGTAAAACAAAGGATTGCATCTACTTCAGGCAGACAAACTGTTTTAATATTGTTTTCAATGTTGGAACTTATTTAAAAAAGATAAATTAGATTGCATTGTTTCTATCTATAGTTTTCTTCGACAGTAAACAAATGCAATTATTTATCTTATTATTTGCAGTGAATGTTTATTTACAGAAATCTTCCGTTGCTACACTCACATAATCTAAACAAACTTGTTTATTTCCTCATAGCTGCCGCTTTTGCATATCTCCAACATCACCTGGAATATATAATTACTGTTGATAATCCATTTAAGAAACCTTATTAACTTTACTATCATAGAAAAACACCGTAGCTCTAGTCCATATGTTGTGAAACATTTTTTTCTTTGCACAGATTCTCCTGCTTCCTCCAGTCCTAACCAGCAGAAAATCAGATGCAGCGAGATATGGCATAGACCGGAGGGGAAATGACTTCTGGGCTGATCAGTTTTTGATTCAATTATGCCACACGCCAAACAAGGAACTAACTGCAGCTGGACTAAGCAGGAGAATGACTAATTTTATTGTTAATCTTAGCTTTACCAATTAAGGGAATGAACCCAAATCTAAAGGGATGCAGGCAGATTTAGCTCTAAAGTGAATGTTCCTTGTGACTGGAATTAATGTCAATACCTTGAAACTGACAAAGTTTCAATACCTTGAAACTTTGGGAGAAAATATTATGTTGAAGCCTTCCAACCTTAAAATTTTGAAGTTCATTATCAAAGCTAAATCACTAAAATACCTTTTTAAAAAATTTATACCACATTGTTTTATCATTTGACAGACCTTTGTCACATTTTCTATGAGAAAAACTTTTTTGTGAATGAAAATAATTTTAAATCCAGATTTGTCAAGAGCACAAATAATTATGAGCTTGCTGTTATCAAGCTCAAAGGCCTATCAGTTGTGTTTTCAATGGACTTTATTCAAGCCATTAGATAATATACAAAAAGGTCAGATCTGGTATGTTCATTAAACTAAGCAAGTCAATTTTATTTTATTTTTTCTTCTCTCATTAACCTTCCCTACAAAGTAACTAAGCATTTGGATATTTACACAGTTAAAGTGTCCCGACAGATGCATTTTTCCTTGTTTAGGTGTGAAGTGGATCTTCACCTGGAGTTCCTGGGATTCGTGTCAACTTGACCAAATTATCAGCCTTTCGAACCATCACTTTGATTCGCTGAGCCAGGGTCTGGTACTGCAGCAAGATGAACAGTTGGCCCAAAGTCCGAGGCACGCAGATTGAGCTTTTCCTGCATCCCAGAGTCTCCTGAGAACTGAAACTCTGAGGACAAGTAATAGGGAAGATCTATAGGTTAAACAAAACAAAAATGTCATGACTCTCGTGAGAGGAAGAACATTGTTTTTTTTTTCTCTACAGATATGCACCTTATATTCTTTTGACGACAGAAAATATATAAATGACCAGTAATATCTGATTCAAGTCATAAATCATAAAATCTTCCCATTCTAAGCATATTTACATTAAATTGTGAGCTACTTAAAGCTAATAGCCATCTTTTTCTTTTTTTCATTTTTCTTGTTTTCATTTAACTACCAATCAAAAATAATAGATGTTTATGTTCTTAGTCACTTTAGATAAAAGCAACAACTGACGTGTACTTCCCACTATAATTTCCATCTGATTTTATGTCAACTCTGATCAGCTTGAACTGTGAAAAGTCCAGTGAGTCACTTTCTGCCGTCAGACGAATGAGCTTAAGCCCAACAGGGATTGCTTGGCGATTTTATTCAACAAGTGTTTTTCAGCTCACTGCCGCTGCCACTACCGTTTCACCTCAGATGATGTCACTCAAATGAACAACACCTTTCTAAGTAGCAATTTTAACTCAGCACGGGCATGTTTACTTTTCACCGTCAATGTAAATTCACTTAGTGTGTTGATCTCAACAGATGCCTTGTATATAAGCAACATAGAAAGATGATAGCATCGCCCTCCTACACATTTAGTACTGTAACTTGCACATACGTTGTAGGTTCTTTAACCTCTACATGTACAGAACCAAACAGAGAGTAGTATCACTTCAGCCTTTGCAAAGAGGGAGAGTCATAGCTCCAACTTGCCTCCCTGCATCAGCCTGGCTTTATTGAAAGCGGGGTGGGGGTCGGACATAAAACAGAAATTTAAAGATAAGGAGTAGTGGTCCCTCTGAACTAGCTGAAACCGGTTTCTCCAAGAACAGGATGGTCCACCACACCTTGTATCAGCTTAGAGCAGAGAGATTAACTACTTATTCATGAGATAACAATTTGCAAAACTCTGACATACATGATACATCATTTACATAGAGCTGTCACTGAAATAGTGGAGCAATGACCCAACAATAAATGCAGGCAATAGTATGCAAACACTGTACTGCTGAAGATCCACTCACCTTAGCATGTGGGATGCTTGAAAATTAATTTGACTGCATATCCTATTTTTAGATAAATAAACAGTTATCTGCATTCTTGGAGGTAGCCAGAGGATTGAAATTTCATTTCCAGGGTGTAAGTTAAATATGGGAAAAATAAATAAAATGCAAAGTTTCAAAAGCAACTTTTGCATTCATACGACACAACATATTGTGATAATCTATCATATAAAATTCTTCCAATGATCTGTTAGCTGTGTTGGAAGCTAACTGTGGTTTTGCTAAAACTGTGACTCTATATGTGGACAGTACATCTGCCTGTATGAAAGCAGGTTTTTTTTTTTTTTTTTTTTTTTTTTTTAGATAAATAACTGATTGTTTAATTTGAAAAAAAAATGCTAATTTTTTTCTCTGCCGACTGAAAAAAACATGACATTTGCTGTGGATATTTTGGACAATCGCATTAAAAACTGAGAGCATGCAAACAAACACAGGAAATGAATAATCATCGATTGGCCTCTTCTCAAAATGCCCATAATCTCAAAACCTTTTATTCCAACAAAATGTCAAAGCAAGAAATGGTAGATGAATTATTGCCAGTAACCTCACTGGTTACATTACAGTGATTAGAAAAGTGATGTAGTAGTTCATATTCAGAATGGGCAGACCTCAAAGCTGGAGCCACAGAGCCTTGACCAAGTTACACATCACTCTTCCTCTTGTATATTGTATAAAGGGGAAGGGGACAGGAAATGGGCTTTCCCAACAAGAACAGTGGTGCTCGTGAGTGAATACAGTCCATTGAAGCCTCAGGCTCACCCCCCACCAAAAGGCTGTTATTAATGCCTTTTGGCAGCATTGCAGCTGAGTCACAGAGAGCACTGCGTGGGCGCTCATCCAATTTGTTTCACTCGGCCTGTTTGTTCTGCAGTCACTATCAACAAAATCCCCATGACTAACATCTATGGAAAACTGGCTAATGGCATAGCTGATTAGATGTATGTGACCATAGATTAAGTAAGTTATTTAACAGGGTGCAAGAAAACTTTCCCTATCCATTAAAGCAGCAGAGAAGACTTTGCAAAGACCTTGGGAAGACTTCTTTTTTTTTTTTTCAGCGAATCCATGATGTATTCACTGCAACACAAAGTAAACAAAAGCAAGCAGCTCACAAACATTTTTAAAATGTATCAGTTAAAATTATAGCTTTTTATTGTATAAAAAATATGGCCATGATAAATCATTTTATAAATCATTTTTGTTAGGTTATTTCTAATAATGTGATATTTATATTGTGCAATTTAATTGAAAAGAAATATGTTAAAAGGAAAAATCTTTAAATAGCATCTAATTTTGTTTCAGCATTCAGTCTATTTTTTTGAGGATATCAGCATCCCTATCAGCATCTTTTCGTTGATTCGTCAGAAAATGAACTGGAATGTCCTCCAAAGTTGTTTTTCCCACTTGGAAAGTGGGAGCAACTCCGACTACCCCAGATTTCCACCAAAAACTAGACCAAAAATACTCTGATTTTGTCTTTTTGCAGTATGTAAGAAACTTGTAATTTTAGTATCTGTCTCTAACACACATTTAAGACAGTTTTTTAAAGCTCTTTTTCTATGTACCTTTTTCAGCTTGATTTTGCTTGGGATTAGCTGCTTGGTGTAGGTAGTCTTGGAGTCAGGCTCCCACTCAATCTCCTCACAGGGTAACTCCACTTCCCCCAGAGCGGCCTCTCTCAGCCCAGAGAAGTCCCTGCTGTAGAGCGCCAGCCTCAGGGTGCAGGTGCAGAGCTCCTCCACAGAGCCCACCTGCAGCACAAAGCTCTGGTTGACCAGGTCTGGGCAGAGGCTGCGCCGGCGTGGGGCTGTCTGCTGGAGCGAGGGGTGAAGTGGAGGGAGGCTGGCGCGAACAAATACCCCACTACGCCTTCTAGTGTCCCCAGAAAGCCCCAGGATGTTGACCACCAAGGTGCCAGAGCTGGAGCTAAAGAGCAGAGAAAAGTGCAGAAGAGGAGCTGGTTTGGGTGAGGCAGAGATGGAGTTGGAGCCGTACTGAGGGTGACATGGCTCCCCCTGCTGGCTGTTAATGCTGGGAGCACCTGCTGTAAGCCGACTGCTCTCACTGAGAGCATAACTTTCTCCACTGACAGTTCTGCGTCTGCCTATCACCCGGCGGGATTTGGACACAAAGCTGAGCTTGGTGAGGGAGGGCAGGGAAGCCCTGCCGTGACTAGCAGCTTTACTGGGAGAGCAGGGCAGAGCAGAAGTACTAAGGCGCCGCATTGGGAAAGTAGCTCTGGGAGACTGGGCCAGCTCAGCGGCTCTAGAAGGGCTGTTGTCGAATGGGAGAGTGCTGACGTCATCTTCAGATGGAGAAGATCTACTTTTAGAAGAAGGGCACTCCAACACATCACCATCCAGCTCTTCGTACTGCTGTTTGACAGGCTGAGTACATGGAGAGTGACTTAATGTCACAGTCACACTCTCAGCGGGATGAGGGGACAGAACAGCTGCTTCTTTGTCTTCAGAGGAAAGGCTTTTCTGTTTGCGACAGCAAAGGATGCAGCCAAGAACCAGACAGTAGCAGAGCACAGCCAGACCCACAGCCAGCACAACCTGCAGGTGGACTAGAAAACAAAAAGTCACAAATAGGCACACTAAAGGAGGAAAATAGTATCTTTGGTTTAACAAGTTAAAAGTATTGCAACATTATTTGGCACCAATTAATAAATAAACATAACACCTATACTAGAAAAATTGCTGTTCCTAGCAAAACAGCCGTGAGAATGCAAATCTGCAGAATGATTGCTGCAAAATATGCAAGAAAGAGCAAAACAAAGCATAAGAATTAGGGAAAAGTAGAAGAAAGCTGTACTTGAATTATGAATTGATATATGAGTTAGCAGAAGTAGTCAAATGCAGTATAATGTACGAACACTGAATATTAATAAGAACAAAGAGAAACAGGAACTAAATATGTGAGAATCCACTTATAAAAAGAAAAAGGAACTTAAAAGTGAAAGTTCCTTCATGCATTCTCACTGATATTGAGTCCTTATTTATATCACAGAAAATCCAGTCATGATAAAAAGCTGTTTGTTTGTTTGTGACTAAGGCCGCAGGAAAGGAAACACAAGCATTAGGATTATCATAGACTGACAAATGAAATCATCTCCAGACTTTGACTCCAAATGAAGATGAATCCATTGCAAGAGGATCCTGCTGAAAACCATTATCTTGTTTCGTCTGCAATCTGCGTGCTTGATGAAATCAAAGAGGAAATGTTGAAATAATTAAAATGATATAGCTGGGCGCTCTAGCAAGACATCTGCGCTTGTTTTTTGTTTTGATTCATTAATTTTTTTTTGTAGAGATTCAGGTTACATTTTCAAAATCATGGTTGAGTCATCCATGAGGTGTCAACATAAAAAAACGTTTAAAAACTAAGAATAAAGACCAACATAGCATTGATGTGTTTTGCATCACAATCCCTGACTTGATTTTCCGCGTTTTCACAGTCATCTCTATTAGCATGTAATTGTAAATTTGTTTTTTAGACTTAAAAGAGATCGGAGCCACATAAGCTGCTGCGGTTATTTAACGTCACACAGTGGGGGTGTATTAAGATGACTCACCCTCCATAATTGGATTTTTGTGAAAATCACATCAGCCAGTGACCATGCTGAGATCAACAAATACTAAAATGTTTTCTCTGTCAGGAGTAAAGTTAAGCTACATCTCCACAAGGACAAAAAGATTAACTATAATCTAGTGTAACCCGAGGTGTGTTCCTCCTATAAAAAGATCATCGCATCAGGCAGTAAAAGCTCTTGAGAATGAAACCAATCAACATCCATAAAAGATGAGATCACTATTCATCAAGAGAGCGATAACTCTCCCAGCACAGACCCAGCAGCCCCATCACAGAGAGTAACTGGTGGCTCCCCTCCATTAGGAGATGAATCTACTGAGAAGCGATGAATCACACTGATAAAAAATAGCTTGAGTCTAAATTAGCTGTTAGAATGATAATAAAATAATACAAATACAAATTTGAAATCATTTTATTTAGGAAGATTTTTAACATACCCTTGAGAAACTAACTGATTTTGCATTTAGTTTACATTTAAAAAGCAAATAGAATATTCAGTATCTCAGTTTGTTTTGCTGTTTTTTATTATAAATGATTAACTAACTGTATAAAATGAATCCTGAAAAAAAATACTTCTGGAGGTTCTTAGTTTCTAGTGGTGCATCTAAAGTTCTCAAAGTACATTTTAGTTCAAATAGTCCTACAAGTAAACCTGTTTGTTTAGTTGTTGGTGTTTTGCTTCACATTTCTTTCTTCAGTGTATGCATAAAAACATATAATCAAAACACAAAGGTTTCCAGATTATCTGACAACAAGAAATATGTAGAAGTTTATGACGAGCACCAGGATTTTCCTCCTCCCAGGACTTGTAAACCAGCTGCATCATCTGCATACAGCCAGCAATGACCATAAAGAAGAAAGGCTTACAATGTCTCCAGTTTAACCAGCTAACATCAAATACCATCCTTCCATTTGAATGATCACAAAAGATATAAAGTTAAGACTGAGGAACAGCTATGTGACAAATGCAACAGTTAAAAGGCAGCATCCCAATCAGCCATACACAAGTCATAAAATCGAATCCTCCAATGTTTTTATTCACTTCATAGAGTATTTTATATGCTCTACATTAGATTTACATGGCATGGTAAGAGCATGACTCTAGTTGATGTGACAACAGCCAAATTTAGTACTTATGAAAACAAACTAAGAATTTCCAAAAAGGAAAACGGGTTAAAGATTTGAGGGCTTACATCTATATCACCATTTGTTCAGCCTAGACATCCATATCAGAATCCATGACTTCTTGCAGATTGTGAGTCATATTCTGCCTCAAGTGTAAAAGGCTGAACTCCTGTCTGATCATTTTTCTGCTCTCAGGATCATTCCTCAAGGAAAAGCTGTATCAGGACGAGAATAAGCCAGAACTCATGCCTGAATCTATCGTGGATGGCTCATCCAGCATGAGAGTCCAAATAGATTCCCCTGAAACTCAGTTTTTGAGAAAATTCTTGTTGTTTATTACAATTCTTGGAGTTCAGTTTCAATCTTTAGGAATACCATTGGCATGAGGTGGCTCAGATGTTCACTACTGTTGTATTGCTTAGTAAAAAAAATTAAAAACATAATATGCAATTCTGTTGTGGAAATGGTTGTTTATTTGTTGTAATTGCACAAGTTTTGAAAATAAAATGCAGGCCTGTCTCTTTATATTATTGCACCACCACAGAGAATTATTTCTTAAGCAATAAGAAATACTCTTATTTCTTATTGCTTAAGAAATAAGACAAATTGTGTTGTCTTCTACAAACAACACAATTTTCTGCTGGACTCAGAGTCAGCATTATTGACCAGGTTTGTGCACAAACAAAGAATTTGATTTCATACACGCAGAATACAGATACAGAGTAGCCTATAGATACTTTGCAATACACATGGATTTTGTAGTGAATCTGTTTTTAATATTTTTAAGGAATATTGATGCTGATATTCACTCTCCTGCAAAATGTATTTTTTGTCAATTTTGTGCGATAAATCAGTGATGTTAAAAAAAAACACAATTATCAGGGCCAGTCATTGAACATTACAGTGATGTCTAATCTGAGGAGTGCCAATTCAGTCACTTTCAGAGATTAATTGTTAAGAAGTCGCAACAGCTATTATGTTAAAGAAATAACACAGTTTATATTTATTTACTCATAGATTTTTTTTCCCCGTCTCATTCTCACACTCAAGAACTTGGGAACGAGCCTGATAAGATATTTGGAATAGTCTCCTTTCATGCTTTAGAATCCGATTTTTACAAAAGTAACACGTGACAAAGTCTTACACGGAAAACACATCCTACCTCCCAGAGAATACGACATCTTCAGCGTCTGAGGGAAGCTGGGTCAGAGTGAGCGGACCATCCCGCAGCGATCTGACAACCATCCAGCAGCTGCTTCATCTTCTGAGGGAACCTGCGTCGGAAGGATGCGAAGAAGCCCCACCTTCTTTCATTTTAATATCACAACTCTTCTACCATAGCTTCCCCAGCTCTGGGAAAATCTGTTCCCCCTGTGTCGGGAACGCGCACTGCAGCCAGAGAGGCGCGGGTCCGACTATTTTCACGGCGCTTCAGATCGATTCCTCTGTAAAAAAAAAAAAAAAAAAAAAAAAAAAACGACTCAGGTCAGTTTTCAGTTTAATTCACATCTGCTGTTAAAAACAACAACAAAACTCTATAATAAGTAAATAAGTGAAAGTGGTTTTGTGTGTTGTTCTTCTTACTTACCAAATATTTCAGCTTTTTAAAAAATAATCTTCCCCCTCCATAATACGGAAACAAACTCATTTACCTGTCTACTACTTACTCATACAACCACACAATTCATTTAATTTTATTTTGACTTTTTGCAACACAAAGTGGAAAAAATAATAAGTGGAAGGAAATGAACACATGATTTTTAAATACTCAATGCAACCAATTGTCATTGCAAGTCACCTAATTAGTAAGCATGTTCTACGTGTGTTAAGTAAGCAACAGAATAGAGTTGTGGAGAAGTTTATAATAGGTAATCTTCTAAAACTGAAACTATTGATTAATTTCCCAAACTTTGAACATCTGTCAAAGAGCTGCTTCATCACCTAAAACAGAAACAAATATGGCACAACTGCATACAAGATATGGCTGTCCAGCTAAACTGACTGACTGGCCAAGAGGAGCATTTATCAGATAAGGATTAAAGACTTACTGTAGAGGAGCTGCAGAGATTCACAGCTCAGGTGGAAAGATCTGTTAACTGGACAACTACTATTTGTGAGCTCCAAAAATCTGGCCTTTAATTGAGGCCATTTTAAAAAAAAAAGTGTAATATGTAAAGCCAGATAGGAAACACAATAAATGTGGGGAAAAGAGAAACCAAAAATAAACTTTTTACTCTATATGCAAAACACTGTGTAGAGAGAAAAAATGACACTCCATATCACTCTAAGGTGAAACATGGTGGTTTTATTCACCTATACTGGGGAGTAGGTGAGAGTAGATAAAAACATAGGTAAATGAAAGGTAATTATATTGAAAAAAAAAAACTTTTGGAAGATTGAAATGATTTGAAACTGGAATCAATGTTTACTTGGCAGCAGGACAACGACATCTTATTACCACAGGCATAGTAAAAGGCTTTAGATCAAATCATATTTGTGTCAGGATGGCCAAGTCAAAGTCTAGATCTAAATTCAACTTTGAGCTGCAACACAATTTATTTATTTATTTATTTAATATGATGAATATGATGAATACTTACAAATAGGAGTGAGATATTTAATTCATTTTTTTATTATTTTTTTTGCATTCAAGCCACTTTCTTGTCATTAGTTCATTGGTCTCAACGTTTAGAAGTTTATATCTCACTAGACTGACGTTTGTTGCTCCAATTATCTCAGTGAATCCGTTCATGTTCCAATTTGCAGGTAGTACCTCTAAAAACAAGCATCAGTTTAGGTACAAAATAGTTTTCAATTGTTCCGCGGTTTAAATCTTAAAACAGACTTTTATGAATGTGTCATTCCAAAAAAGAGTGACAGAGAGAGGGATCGTCCATCCTTCCTGGTGGGAGGTTTGAGATGAGCTGCGCAGAGCCGTACAAACTGACGCATCCTCCTTCCTCCTCCTCCCTTCCTGTCGGTCTCTCTCTTTTTCCTCCTTTCCTACTTAATCTTAGAAAGGTTAAGTAGAGTCTCTCTGTTAAACTTCCAATTGCCACTAGATGGCAGAAATTAAACAATGTTTTAATTCGGGGAAGAGTCTGTTCCTAACATGAAATGTGTGTCGTGAACTTTAACTTTGCACTTTGTTTGCCCTCGAAAGGATATTACTTTTATTGTAAATGACCACAGTTTATTTAGAAAATAAATAAATGTAGTTGAATTGATAGTGGTTTTGTTTGGAAATCTAAATGAACTCTTATCTTATTGGAGCTTGGAGTCGTGGGTTGTTGACAACCCCTCCCACCTCAGTTAATTCGAGGGTGAGACGCGGACGGCTGTTTATTGACTTACCTGCTTTGACAAAAATGTTCACCTTACTTCTACTAATTTTCGCTTGTTGTTTAAATGAAGCGAACTTACATTCGCCGAGGATGGTGTTCAAATACAAAGGTAAGACATGTTTCTATTTCTGTTTTTTTTTTTTATCCCGTAAATAGTTATCTACTCACAGCCGTTCACATGAGAGCACGATGTTCACTGCAGTCAGAAAGTGAACGATACGAACTATAAAACATTGCAATTGACAGGAGGCAACTGGAATCGATCTCATAACGTTAGGACTGGAAGACTACTCTTTCCACTGAGCCTGCTGTAAAGAAAGACAGCAGGCTCTATACATTTTTTAATCCGATATAAAATCGTACTGTAATGGTGGCACCATATTGCAATATATACTATATATAGTCTGCAGCTACAATACAATATTATGTTGATAACTGCCTGTAAATGGGTGGCAGTGTGGCACACCCCTTAATCCCCTTAATGTACCGTATCATGACAAACTGTTTTTTTCAGTCCGATCCCAGAAGAGAGTTCTGAACTTAATCTCCTGTGTTCAAGAGCAAAGACTTTAATCTTGAGTTCATCTTTGTGCCTTGTGAGGGTGTAGATCTTTTCAGTTAAATGTTGTTCTACTCTGAAATACTAAATTAACAAGTGAGGCTGTAGATATTATAAGTTCAAGACCTGCTTATAAGTGAATACGGAGGAGCATTTTGATGTGTTTATGGATATTTTACTGGGATATGGTGTGATAGACAAAATAGTGCATAACAGTAATGTGTAGGGAAAACAGTGGTTTATCTATGCAAAAAATAACATTAGATAGTGTTATGGCCCCCTCCTTCGTGAGGAGGAGGGGAGTAACAAGACAACCACAAAACTTGACAGAGTCCAAGTGAATGTTTTAAAAAGGAGGGATTTATTGACAATGAAAATCCCAGAAGGCTCACACAAACTGTGGGGGAGAAAGGAGCGGTTAGGTGGTGCCAAATCAAAGAAAATAAAACAAAACAGGGCTTAACTACCGTCTGTGCTAAAGAAAAAAAGAAAACAAAAACCCTGCCCATCTAATCTAACAAAAGTTTCCACCAAAACTTTACACGGGTGGCACCCACCTACTTACCTAGTGTATCTAACAGAAAAAACACCTACGTGATGAAATGTACAGGGTACCCCAAACTTACCTCGCCCTCTAACTCCCACCACAAACCTTCACACAAAGAGCCACAAGACATGTGTCAGGTAACAAAGCCAATTGTTACCTGATGCTGATTGGCCCATGGTTGATGAGGATCAATCAGGGGAGATTGACACCAGCTTTCCCTAGTACCTGTGAAGAGACAAAGGAGGAGGGGAAAGAGAAACAAACAGCCTGGCAGGCATGTAACAGATAGTAATCACCATTCTGCTACATTAGAAGCAGAACAGGAATTACAGCTGTGCTCACCAGCCTTGCCCATCTGAACACAGTCATGTCTGTCCATTTTTATTTGAAAATGAGCTCAAACCCAATAAGACGGAAAATACCCCATTTTTGAACATCAAATTTCAAATAATCTTGTTGGACGGCGAACAACCGCGTCAGTCCCAACTATTTTGTCACCTTAACAGGATTTCTGCCTTCTCTTTAGCTTCTTCCATATTTCTCACCCGCTTGCCTCGCTCTACTGACGAAAGGCATTCACACAGCACGATGCTGCCATCACCATGTTTCATCATAGCGATGGCGTGTGCAGGCTGGTGTGGATATTTCCACCAAAACATAATCGGTGAATGTGAAGTGAACGTCATAGAAGCAGATAAAGTTTGCAATAATATTGTTGGTAATTCAGTCAAAATAAAATGTGTGTCATATGTTTAACAACCTGTGATTGTGGCATGATCACATGGTTTCTGGTGAAAGATGATTTCCCATAATACCTTAAAAGGTTAGTCGTGTACAGCTATCTATAGCAACAAATGTGATGATGATGTATGTGTGTATATATCAGATATAAACCGAATAGTCAGAGGTGGGAAATCATCAGCAGATGTGAGCAATTAGGTAGTTGCTTTATTATAAAAAGCTTTACGTTTACAGATATTCTTCATTTTCATTCCACATTAAAAGCTTGGTGTGTGATTAGTTTCATGACTCCTTGTTAAATTTTGTAACATGTTTTGATCAAACAGGAAAATACAACCGCAGATCACTTTGGTTGCAGATGTCGATATATAGTGAGGCTGATATTTTCTCAACTTGTCCTTACTTGCAGAGGCTCCAGTTAAAAGGTTTCCATTGCGTGAACATTTGCCAGTTCAGATTCTCTTCGAAGAATGGTCGGCTAATGTTACATCTGTTGAAAAGACCCGTCTGGCTTTCTACAACTTTAATAACACCAGGAAGGTAGTTATTACATTTACATCGAATAAAACTGAGGAACTTAAGCCATTCCAGAACTATTCTATTAGTAAGATTCGTTTAGAAGCAAAGTAAAAAAGTCCCATATCGTCTTTCACAGGTTGCTAAAGACACAGAGGTCCAGTGGAAGGATTGCCCCAGGAATGTGAGCATCATAAAGTCATTAGATTCACCAGAAGTTAATCTATTCCAGTTCCATTTCCAAAGATATAAAGACAAATTTTCTCTTGTCACCTAGGACTGCAAAATTGCAGTGGTTCATCAGAGGGAAGAAGGAAAGCCGCTGTTTGTTTGTGCAACCAAAGACAGGACATCACAATGCTGTGACCTGGTAGGAAACTGCAGAAGTGCTAATCAGAACTGACAGTTTTGCAGAACAAGTTGTGTTGCACTTCACATGATGATAAGAAGACAATAGCTTGGCTAATTATAAAACAATTTCATCAAGACAAATAAAAAAAGGAAATGTTCCTGTTTTTTGTTTCAAACTACTGGGGGGGGGGTGCGAGAATTTTTATTGTTAAATCACATTGTGTTGCAAGATTGATTTATTATTCCTCTTTTTTTTACAGGATTCATCAGGGTCACTCACATGTGCTAAAATCGACAATATTAACACTTTTAACATTAAGGAAGGTGAAAAATCTGCTCTTGATGGTGAGTTTATTTTTACAGTCTTTTTTGTTTTGTTTTGCTCAGCTGTTTCTGCTCTTTGCTTTATGTGTTTTCACATCCTGTCAGATTTAAATTCTCACAGGTACATTTACTCTCCTCATCCTTATAGGAGCTGTATTTCGTCAATGTCTGTGCTATCATTTGATTCTGTCAGCTTGGATCTAATGGTATTCTCTTTCGCTTTGCTTCTACTCCATATGGTATTTGTCAGATGGAACCTCAAATTTGAATCTGACCTATAATGTGCACCTGTTCTGTTTCAGAAACTGATGCAAAAACAGATCTCTACCTTACATCCTCTGGAGCTCACGAGAATGTTGGCATCCACAAGTTTGGAAGTAAAAGAGTGAGACCAGTCAATCATGGGAAAGGTATTTACACACAGTACAAAACTCTTTTTTTAGCCCTTTAACATTACGTATTTTTGAACATTACATCTGCAATATTAGTAAATACACAGAGTATATATGGTGTTTAATTTTATCTCAATATGAATCCAACTGTTTTATGAAGACCTGTTGGAGAACATTTGTGGGGAAAAAAAGAGAAAAAAAAAGAGTATCAAGAAGATGAAGGAAAACAGCAGGCGATGTGGAGAAAGTTAAAGGAGGAGACCGGGGCGGATGTTCATCCTCCAGCAGAACAATGATCCTAAACCTACAACCAGTCCAGGAATTATTTAGATCAAATCATATTCATGTGTTGGAATGGTCCAGTCAAAGTTCTATCCTAAATTCAATTGTGAATCAGTTGTGGAAACTTGAAAAATGTTTTTTTTTTTTTTTTTTCACAAATGCTCATCATCTAATCTGAATTGACTTTAAGCTACTTTCCACTCAAGAATGGGAACAATATTCAGCCTGTAGATGTGCAAATCTGTTAGAGTTCTTGAGCTGATGCCTCACATCTGCTCACCTGAGTTTATAAAGGTGTTGTGACATCAGCAAAATGGCTTCCAGCACTATGAATGCTGGGAGATGCAGTCTGAGCTGTTTGTTTTAGTAAAAGGATTCCAAAAAAAAATCACATAAAAATCCCATTAAAACACATTCGATTTGGTGACTGATTGACCATTTTTGTTTTATCTAATCACATTCTATGTACTTTTGTTTTTCTGTCTGTAGAGCAGTACTATTTGGGATTGGTTCTGAGCAAAAGACAAGACGAGCCATTGCAGAACAAAGTTTATTCTTTTTATAAGCAGAAAAACAAAGACACAAGCCCGGGCTCTAACATGTGGCTCCCCTTTGTCAGCCAAGTTTGCATGGTAAGATACTTAAAATGAGAAAATGTAATCAGATTCACTGCTTACGCTAATCGAAATCTGGATCAGGATGATTGATCATGCATCTGGTGGCTGTTTCCAGGCTGACATGGGGGGTCCCAAGAACAACCTGCAGTTTAGCTGGACGTCTCTGATGAATGCAAGGCTCTACTGTGGTCACAATACAGCGGACAACAAACGACATTTCTTTGAGCTGGTGGATGTGGCTACTGTACATTCAGACCATTGGAAGGACACCAGAGTTTATGCACTGTTCAGAAATGAATGGTAAGATGTCAGTGTGCAAGAAAAGTCACATTGACAAATGAAACTTTCTTATTGTTATATTGACAGAAACCAAAGCTCAGTAAAATGTTACATTAAATTTAAGTTGTTCACATTTTGACATGAACTTAAATTAAATAATGTGCTGTTTGTTAAAGCTCTGGACTAACTGGAGTGTTTCTCTATCACTATTTAAAAAAGTAGCACTTGTGATATAACCAGAATGACTTGTCAGCTGTTGTTTGCATGATAAACATTTGCAAGTCATGTGCAGTCGTGAGCAAACAAGGGACAACTGCATGCAAACATTGTGCAAAAGGACATGTGCAATACAAATTCTGAAGTAAAGTAAGAGGAGTACTCTATGTGATCTCTGTGCTTTGGGTTTTGTAAAGCTGTCAACATGGCCATTGCTAACACTTGCTCCATTTGTGCTGTCCACTTTTCACAATGTTTCTTAACCACTTTCAGATCTGCAGTCTTTTTTAGCCCAAGAGCCACTTCTTTTTTGCAACAGTGTCTCTGTGAAACTCTGCTGACTGTCATTTCTTTATGCAGGGGCATGAGTGCTGTGTGCGTCTACACAATAGGAGACATCGAAAACGTTTTCACCAGATCCCCCTTTATTGATTCAGACAAGAACGAAGAGGACAGGAAAAAGGTATACAAGTGAAACTAATTTATAATAGGAAATGCTCCATATGGAGTGCAGGCATCTCTGAAGAACTCAGAATAATGTCAAAAGTTAACTTGTTTTGATAATTAAATTGTGACACTTGCTCCATGACATTATGTCTGAAAATGTTTAAAAAGGATTTTTAATGCTAAAATAGTGTCTTATGTCCTACAAGATCACAGAGAAAACTGCTGACTTGACACTTGTCCAGCAGACGGTCACTGACACAACTTGAACTACCTCAAGTAGTTCAAGCTGCAGATGGTCATTGCTCAAGAAGCTGGCCATTCAGGATATTGTTGCCACGCATATAGGCAGACAAGGAAAACATGTGTTAGAAAATGTGCACCAGCAAAAGGGATAACTGCTGACTTGAGAGGATTGAAAAGGGAGGCCTGTTTTAAGTGTTTGAGGGAAATTCTTAAGGTATGAACTACAGCTAGAGCCACTGCTTCAAAAACCACCACACAGTATTGAATACAGGACACAGCTGTCCTGATACGTCATGACACAGCTATGTATTCAGGCCATAGTTGGATACATACCAACTAGTCCTGAACACATCAGTTCAGGACTTCAATTTCATTGCTTGAAACTGATGTTGATAGTTGCGTTAACTCAACTATGGAACCAGAGACAATGTCCGAAGCATTTGATCTTGACTAAGCAGAAAAAGGATTGTACTATTTCTCAGGTCTAAAGTTCACTTTTCAGACGAAATCAAATTTTTCATTCCACTTTATGAAGTCCCAAGTCAGTGCAACCATCTTCCAGTAGATGTTAGAGCACTCCATGCTTCCTGTTTTAGTAGTGTTTCATAATGTTCAAATTTTCTGGCATGAGTAATTTTGGATTTTTATTAGCTAAAAGCCATCATTATCAAAATGACAACAGTAAATGACAGTATTACATCACTCTGTGTAATAAATGAGGTCAGTCGTTTATGATGTTCTTACTTACTGAGATACGGCTCTATTCTCTAGAAATTATTCCATGTTTGCATCATATTGAGTTGAAATTACTTCAAGTTACAAATTAAACTGGGAAGATTTGCTTTTCTGTGACACCTTCTCAGTACAAGTTATTGTATTTTGAATTGTAAATCAGTCTATCGGTATCTGTGGGAACAAAAAGCTTAACAGCACCTCAGGGGGTCACGTCTTAATTAGCAACAAATGAATACAGGATTTTTCTAACGTATGAACTTTGTGCCTTCAGTGTGTTCTTGACAGCACCAAGCTTTCTACTAGCATCCTGGGGAGAGTCGAAAAGGTTTTGGAGATGAAGGAGTGGGTGAAGCCCAGGATGGGCCCAGTTCTCTTCAACCATCACAACTACACCCGAATCCTTGTTGATGCTTCCCCAGGGAATCAACACGACGTTATGTTTCTCTCTCTAAGTGAGTACAAGTTCCCTAAACTAGTTACGAAATGAGCGGAAGTTTTCAAGCAACCTTAAGAACGTTCAGACAAACATTTGTAAGTTCAAAAAGTACAGAGGAGTCAAGCCATTGTAGAGTTAGCCTGAGCTGAGTGAAAAACGACCTCTGGAAACTGAAGCCGGGCTTGTGGTGCGACTAAATGGGCGGCTTGCTGTATTAGCTGATCTCATTTCAGCTTAGTTGAACTTTTTTTTTCCTTACATCTTGGAAGTTTTCTGCTTACTGGTACAACTCTTGCTGATTAGGTTCAGATTTACGGTCATGTCTTGAAAGCTTAATTATAACTTGTATTGGGTTAGCAAGTATAGATTTGACCTCTTCCCCTTGTTGCTCACACATCAGGTTTTTTTAAAAATAGCAGAGAAACGTCTGCTTCTGAGATGATCTAATGTAGGACCTAGAGCTAATTCAACATGCATCACTAACTCCCTCAGGGATTAGTGTATTTTTATTTTACCACAGGGGAAATCATTATATTCCCTACTGATTTTTGCAAGCCTGCTCACTATTAGAAAAACAGTCAGTCTCTTATTCCCATTGTGATTTCATTGTTATAGGGAAGGAAAGCGTGTCAACAAAAAGTCCGGAAAAAAAACATTGCACGGTAATGGTTTTGCATGTGACTGAGATAAATAAGCACGAAACTTGCTTATTTATCTCAGAAACTTGCCCACAAGTTTCTGAGAACTTTACGTTCTGTCATGAAGTGGGGTTGTTGATGGTGAGGAGAGACGCTGAGACCCAGGTTATGGTGATGATGGAGATTTAATGATAACAAAGCACACAAACAGTCCAAGGCAGGCAGCACGGCAGGAACAAGCACGCAGCTAAATACCGGTAGCAACTGTCAAACGGACTAGACGGAACAAACACAAACCACAATACATACGACGGAAACATACACAAACGACGAGGACCCGACGAGGAACACAGACAACAGGAGGGTTTAAATACACACGGGGTAATCAAGGGAATGAGACACACCTGGGGAGCAATCAACGGGGAGGACAGGACAGAGACTCACAGGGAAACAGGACTGAACACAGAAAACTCAAAAATAAACACAAAAACACGGATCGTGACACGTTCATTTACACAAGTTTCTGAGAACTTGTGGGCAAATACATTTGCTGCCTGGTACATTCCTTGTCATGAGGGATTATTGGTGACTCCTCTAGAAAACAAATCCTGAAAGTCTCTAAATGTTTTGCCGCTTAAAGCTTCAGCTCTGTCTGGGGTTTTCTGTAAGAGTTTTCCATGATCCTCATCCGACTACATGAGGTGACTACTTTGGATATGTTTTGATCAGCAGAGGGAAATACGATTCTCAAGTAAGATGTTTGGCCAAATGGCAGTGAAGTTGTCCTGAATGATCCAAAGCATGATGCTTCCTCCTCTGGGCTTGATTGTTCAGATGTTTATTCAATGTCACATGCTGGTTTTTATTTTAATTATGTAAAGCACTTTGAAATGCCTTGCTGCTGAAATGTGCTATACAAATAAAATTTGATTGATTGATTGGTGCTACATCCAGCATTTCTCGGCTAAGCTCAGAGAGCCAAGGCGATATAAAACAAATTGATTGTTGTCTCTTTTGACCGTGGCATTTTGTATCAAGCCTTTTTTTAGTTATTTATATGCTCACCTGCAAACTTGATTGATTTGTATTAGAGGTGGGCATTTATTTTGTAAAGTACTCATTTATTTTTTTAGTAACACACAAATCAATTTGTTTTATGTAATTTTGGTTTTATGGATTTTTGGATAATATTCTTACTTTACATTAGCATTAAATGATTATTTAAAAAAAAAACAGACTGGTTCTTTTGGGACACGTATTTGCCTCACAGTGTATGTTTTATTTGGGCTCTGTTACCAGATGATTCAAAAATACGCATGTGCAACTTCCTGGAGGTTGACCAAAAATGGTGCCTGACTCACCATGATAAGTAAAAAAAATAGCTTTTCTGGGTATTAACACAAGATTATTCTATTCTTAGCACAGAACCCTATATTTGTATTTCCAGCTAATAAGAACACAATATTTTAAGCTCAAATATTACATCATACCAACAAAAAAAGAAAAGCATAAATGTGAATAAATGTAAAGTATGTTAACAAACTGCTAAAGGTTATTTTCAAAAATGTACTTTTAATCTGATTAATGAGCCCAATAGACTGTATATTCATTTATTTTGTCCAGTTTCTTCTATTACTGTTGCCTACCAATAGGTTGTTCTTCAAGATGTGTACATCACTTTGGTTGCCTCAGGTTATGTTTTTTTAAATTACACAATAATTGATTTGATGTAACTTTGGGTCTACCTATGACTGTTTCCAAATTTCTTGTCTGGGAAGTGTTGCAGAACATTGAAGTCAAAAGTTAAGATTCATTTACACCCTTAGGGGACAAAAGACATCTAGGTGTGAAGGCAGGTGTGTGTCATCATCTTCCCTTTGTCTTGTGCCCTTTAACCAGGTAATGGTGCGATTCACAAGGCAATACAGTTGGAAAGTCATTCTTTCATCATCGCTGAGTATCAACCTTTTAACTACTCAGCCCACATCCTCAACTTTGTCCTTAACCCCTCTACTGTGAGTAACAAGTGAACACCTACATGACTGATCCACCCACACAAAAGTCTGACTTAGTGTTTGGAATGATTTTATTTAACTATTATTACAGGTTTGAAAGAATTATGAAAAAAAAGTGTTTTAAAAAGATTGTTTGTTTTTTTTATAATAAAAACGTTGGTGAACCTTTGTTACAGAAAAAGCTGTACGTGAACTCACAAACTGAGCTGGTCCAAATTGACGTGGGAAACTGCGGTCAGTATGGAAACAACTGTCCGGACTGTGTTCTGTCCAGAGATCCATACTGCAGCTGGGAAGCCCAACAATGCACCTCTGCGACGAGGTAAGACCTCAAGGCTTCGTCCAACCACCGATGTCTGTCTTTTGGAGTAAAAAATGATCCAACAGAGAGGCTTATCTACAGACTCTCTAGCAGAACAATAAAACTTTCACTATGTTTGTTACCTAAAAACAAAAGTGTTTTTCCAAAGATTAACTTGACCACTATTATCATCTGGTTAAAAAAAAGGAATAGGTCAGATAGAATGCTTGAGGATTATGTACAGATGTGCCATCAAGGGTTTGAATCCTATTATTTTGTATATTTTATCCTTAATTCAAAGGACAGTTAGCAGTTAGCAGTTCTTCCGCTTTGTCAGTGTCCATTGCCACAAAGTCCTTGCTTGTATAGTGACTAAACCTTGTTGACACATATCCGTGGTGATGAAAGACACAACAGTCAGATCTGCCCAAGCCTGCAGAGTTATCACTGGTTGCTTATTTTGGAATTGGATCATCTGCTACATGAGTTATAAAAAAGCCGCACCTACTGAAGGAAATTCACGTCCTTTGTAGAGCAGTTCTTTGACACTGTATAATATTTCAATATCAGTGTTGATTATATATAAAAATCATTCAGTAGCATTTCGTTTCATGGTGCATACACGTATGACAAGTAGGTGAATCTGATGACATTTTATGTTTCTTATCTAGCCAGTTGTAACAATTGTCTTTTTGTGAACCACTGTGCTGCTTAACTCTGTACCAGTGCTGAAGCTTTTTGGTCAGGATGCAGAGTAGCAGACTGCGCAGGCATGAAAACGTTGCAGTTTATCTTAGCTTTATTTGCACACCGCTTTGAATTTTGACCAGAACTTAACAGTAACGATGATAAAATCAGGTGCACAAACAGTAACAACTTGCTTCTCTTTCTCCTGTCTGTAACACGTCATGGCATTTCCTACGATTTTCACTTTCTGCATGTTTCCGTAAAATGTAAGGAGCTGAAACGTTTTATAGGGATCTGCGAACTATCTGTGGAAGAACTGAAAACTACGCTCCACTTTATATTAAATTAAGGTTGCGCACCGGTTATTGTGGTTTACCTAAATTTAAAAAAAATGACTAACACAGAACTGGGTCTTACAGCATTTTGTTTCATAGTGCATCAGCTTTGAGGGGAAAACCCACTCCCTGACGCCTCTCCCCCGTCTAACCATTCCCACGTAGGTGTGAGTGGAGGAATTGAAAGTGTCGTTTTGTATCAAGATAAAATTACAAACTTTTTTTTATAGGAATGTATTCATTTCAGTTATTTACAAGACAGAGATTAACCTTAAATGTAATTACAAGATTCTGTAGAAGACAGGTCCATTAATGATTAAATAAATAATGGAATCCAACTGTGTCTAAAATCAGTCCAGATAAATCCAGTTCATCCCAAAGTCGTCCAGTTAAATCAAATACTGTCAATCTGAGGTGACCCAGCTAACTGGATAGAGTAAATGACTTTTCAGTCTTTGTTACTAGTATGACAAATTGTAAGCCTAAATCCAACAAAACCTTTGTTCAACTCTTTATCAAAAGAGTTTTTTTATTACATAAAGTTAATTCCTGTCATATTACTACTGGGAACTTTTTTTCATTTTTAATCATGTGGTAGTTTGGAGTTACCCATAAAATGTGACTGCATGTGACTCATATACATACAATAAACAGATTAGTTAGTTAGTCTGTCTACAGTTAAGTGAAAACTGAGCTGTACTGAAGTTGTTGCATTGTTGCAGAGGCCCACATCAGGGGAAATGCAGTCATTTCCGTCTTTTTTTTTTCTTTCTAACGAGACCCTCTGAAACCGCACAGCAGCATCTGCATACACATTATGTAGTGTGACAGGTTGCAAGCTCTGGATAGGAGAGCCAAGGGTGAGGGGTGTTAGATGATTGATTATGGAAACTTTATTCACAGCCTTGAGTTGGTTTAAGGCCACTGACTGTTTGTGGGCTCAAGGAAGGGCTGACAAAGGGCGATTAACAGAAGACAGTGAGGGAAACGTATTAACTCTTTGAATTAATATGGGTTACAACACATTTAAATCCGCTTTGGGATCAATAAAGTATTTTTCAACTGAATAGAGTTTGAATTACAGGACATTATAGTGGCTCACAATAAGCAATCCTTTACTGTAGAGCAATAGCTGACAGGTGTGCAGTTAGGATACAATTTGCATTTTTAAAGATGGCAAACACTTCATTTAGCATGACTGACTGACGTTACTTCCGTTTTACAGTGGTGCAAGTTCTGTGGTCCACAGGAACCATAGCATGTGCTCAGAAGACCTGGCATCACCACTTCGACGCTCAGCTGGAGGTACTGACATATTTATGAGTGTACTTGCCTGTTTTTATTTAAAATCAAGACTGTCAAGTGTAAATGTATAAAGAAACAGGACTTTGCTTTGGGTTCAAGGTGACTCAGTTAACTACCATTAACATCACTGCTTTCAAAGTATTTTTATTGTTTCAAAACGTAACAAAACTAAGGAGCTTTTCAGAAATATGCCTGCTTGTGTTTTACATTCAGGAAACAGTCATTTTACCTTTTATAGCAAGCTCTAACCAAATGCTCTTTAACCAATAAACAAAAGCAAGACAAAATGAAATTAAGTCATGCAGGGTTCTGTTTTACTCACGATGTGATCCATCTTGTGACTTCTGCATTTATTTGGTTCCTGTCATTTGACTTATCAGCAGCTTCCTATGTTTGTTTAGAATATTAAGCTTCCACTGAATCATATACTTAGTTGTAAAAGTTTTATGTTATATGACTTTGCATGATATTTCCCTGCTGATAGTTTGATCATATACTGTACAGTTCATGGATACATGCAGACAGGGAGCCTTAAATTGCTGCATTAACAGGCATGGAGGTAATTCATCATTATTCCTAATCCACAGCAGTTTGGTGTTGGTATACATCCTGCATATCTACTTGTAGATATTGTAAATAATCCATCTTGCTATCAATGGAATGAACTTTAGCACAATATAGCAGAGTCTTTTCTTTATTTAGCTCCCATAACTACCAACTCAGTCAGTCTGCTCTTTGCAGTTAGCTATGCAACACCTCTTTTATAACAAGCTGTCCACCATCCTCCGTATAGCCTCAAAGGCCATCCTTATCACCATCAGAAACTGAAAAAAAACAAAAAACAAATAAAATCTTTTTTGCATGGAGCCAAAAATAAATGTTTATTTTCCTGGAGGAAAAAAGGTCGCTCTGAACGTGTATGGAGCCATTCCTGAACTTTCATGAAGAATGAGGATGAAAGTAGCTCATTAAATGAGTAAATAATGTAAACCTCCCAGTCAGTGTGGGGGATCTTGTTATCAAGAGATGCAGGACTGAGTTATCTACAGTGCGATCGTAGGAATTTACTGGGCAGCTTGCTCGAGTCATTTACCCGGTTGGACAGCCTGAAACACACAAAACTGATACATAACAAATTAGATGAAGTTTCTGTTACTTATGCTTTTGACTTTAACCAGTGCTAGGCTTCCCTTTTAAGTCTTTAACAACAGGACAACTGTTTTTGTTTTTGGAAATACTGTTATTTTGTCTTAAGGGAACTATTATCTTTGGCTTGGTCACCTCCTTGTTCTCCTGTGGAAAAAAATAAAAGTGGAACAAATTGGTCTCCATTTAGACTGCAACTATTCAAGTGTGCTATAAAAAGCTTGTCTGTCCTGAGTGAGATTACCTTATCTCACATCCTCTAACTGATTTCTGGTGCTAAGAGAGCTTCCTGTGTTTACAGAGTTGTCCAATATTACGGCTGATTTCAGCATCCAGAAAAATGCCTTCCGTCTGACTTTTTTTTGACCAGCTTACAAATGTCCAAATATTTGGATTAGCTCTGTTTTTTTCTTCTTGTTAAACCAGAATTGTTCTTACCAAACACATCAGATCCAATGAAATGTTTTATTACATTTCCCTGGTTTTATGTTGCTCTCACTTAGATCCTATCCCTTCCCGTTCCACATTCTGAGTTATTTCAACTGTTTCCGGCTTCTGCTAAGGTTTCCTTTTTATTTTTCAGAGAACTTTGGTTCCCACAGCCTGACACCTGTTCTCAATTTTGGTTCTGCAGCTCCTCAATATTTTGAGGTTTTATGATGTTTTACCAAAGGTTCATCTAACCTACTTAGAATATCCTCAAAGGTTTTTGACAGGAGGGTAGGCCACAATAGGTCATTGATGAAAAGCTGGGTGTTAAGAAAAACACTGTAGTCAAGCATGTTACTGGAAAGTTTAATGCAAGGAAAACATGTGGGAGCAAAAAGTTCACGAGCAACAGTGATAACTGTGGCATAAAGAAGCTTGTGCATGGATCAAACTGATCAAATTGTGAAGAGAATTTAATCAGCTAAGATATTTTTTGCTTAGTACACTCTCTTTTCAAAAACTTTTCTTTTTCATTTTGAAGTCAAAGTCCCAGAGTTGGAAGGAAGCAGCTCTGTAGGGAAATTAACAAAGACATGTTTAAACTATAGGTGGTGATGTCAAAAGGAAGGAAGATCAATGTCAAAATAAAGCAGGGGAATTAGTCAACCAGAACATGGAACATAGAGAAACAAATTACATATGAGAAAAAACTCCAAATAGAAAAAAGGAACTATCTTTTTTTTTGCTGCAATGGGTAGTTCTGTTCACTGACAGATGACGCCCTGAGGGCTTATCGGTATAGCACACTTCATATCTGGTAAAAGCCCAATCTTTAGTGGCCTAATTTCCCAGTAGCGATGTAGCCACAGGCTTCTCAGAATTACTATGCTAGGTTACAGTTCTGATTGTATCTAAAGAGAAGTTATGTTTTAATCATGAAAAACAAACGCACACAAAATAAAATCTTCTGACTGCTTCAAATACACAGTTTGTCTATACAAACTTTACAGAAAGTAGCATCTGTAGAAGGCAGGAAATGAAATTGTGGGTTTTAATTTCCTTTAGAAATAAAAATATAAATGTGTAGCTTTTATTTGCACTTACCCCAAATACTACTTTGTAGAATCACATTTTACTACAACTGCAGCTGTGAGTCCTTTGCCCCCATCAGCTTTGTACATCTACAGACTGAAGTTTTCTACTTTTTTTTTCTTTTTAAAGCAGCATAAGCTCTTTTCAGAGCTTAAACCTCTTTGAGCATCAATTTTCAGACATTTCAACCACACTTTTGCGACTCCGGCTGCATGTGTACGGTTATCTTTCTAGTGGAATTGTAAAACTCCTCCACTTTCCAGCAACTTTTCTTCCACTATTGCCTCGTACTTAGCCCCAATTATCTTCTCGTGACCGATGACCAGCTAGTAAGGATTGATGAAGTGAAGGCATGAGAACTAGATAAGCAAGAGACTAACTGAAACAAAAATAATGTTATTTAAATAAAACATGACAAACACAAATGGAAAATAACCTAGAGAAAGAAAAAAAAACTTGACATCAGGACAGCTATAATCCACAAGCAAAGAAGCAAAGAGTATGAATAGCTATTCAACAGCCAGACATCATAGCACAGAATGATGCCGCCGCAACCACATTTCGCTGCAGATGTTCATCACAACCAAGTTTTTTTTTTTTTTTTTTTTTT